>NW_016222431.1:0-1457 GCF_001687245.7 Rhagoletis zephyria
AAGTGACAAAGTGACAACCACTTGATGACTCAATAGCAAGTGGCTGCAGCCTGAAGATGCTTTACATGTTTGCTGCTGTGCTTGTGTACAAAAACGGAAACCGGAAATGACAGCGCGAGTGAAGAAATGACATGCTACCTATGGTACAAAAATATGTTCACTGGTTTGACGCGACTGGATTGTTGGTAAATTTCAGTTTCAGAATGAAGGCAACCGTTTTTTAGCTACGAAACTTAAGTTAAAGAAAAAATTTTAAGTGATTAGGTGATAGTAAAAAACTAGTGAACCAGCATGGCATACAGGTGAAACCGTATTCAAAAACCTCAAAAAGTATTCTTAATGTTTCATCAAAACCATTTCTGAGTGATGAGAGGTCTCGCATGGCGTCGGTTTTCATTTCATCAAATTTCAAATCTCCCTGTATCGTTAAAATGGCTCTACTTAAAAAAATTAAAACCTGATTGCGCGGTTAGGTAGAATCGCAGTTCTTTAATGTGACTTCTCATTTTGTAAATTCGAAATAACGGTGCAGATGTGAAGACTTTCAAAAAATAGATGGCAACCCTCATTAGAAATGTTATCAGCCTATTTTTTTAAACTCTTTCATTTGACACTAATATTTCGATAATTCATTTACGTAGGTTGTATATAAGTAAAACAAATTCGGCTTTACAAACACCTGTCTTTGGAAAATCCATTTAACTTATTAAATAATTTGAATTGAATTTTTTCTACAGCTGGCAGCCCTTTTTTGACACCTTTAAAAAATTCTAAATACTCGTTCGTTTGATATCCATATTTTAAAAACTCGTGTTACTTTTGTATAATTAAACTAAATACGACTTCAAAAACAGGCGGCAACTCTGTTCAAAATTTTTTTTAAACTAAAATTTCCTTAAATATTTTTCGTCGGACGTTGTTATAAATGCTTAAAGTAACTGATGAAATAAGTTGCAATTTATTTTTTTAAACACGTGGCAACGCTCCTAAATATAATTCTGAAATAATGGATTTTAAACCAATTTCCGTTGATAACCATCGTTTGGTAATTCATTTAATTTATTTAATGATTTTAATTGAACCTTTTAAACTGGAACAACCCTCAAACACACCAAAAATATTCTAAATTGTCAAACAAAATATTTCGTAAACCTCTTTCATTTGATATTCATTTTTAATATTTCATGTATGTAACTTTGGTATAAGATAATTTAATTCGACTTCTGAAATAGGTGGCAATCCTCTTCTAAATATTTTCAAACTACTGCCTTCTCAAACCACTTTTGTCTTATACCCATATATTGATACCTTATTCACTAATCAAATTCCTTTAATTCAAATTGAATTACAATCTTTAAACATCTGGCAACCCTCCTACAAGTAGTTAGGATATAAGGCCTTTTCAAATCCATTTCGATTGATACCCATATTGTAATAATTGATTTAACTTTTTAAAT
>NW_016222432.1:0-1457 GCF_001687245.7 Rhagoletis zephyria
GTAATAATAGTTAGGGTAATAGCTGCTCGCCACGGGTTTTTATGAATAAGTTATTTTATTATTTTTTTTGCTTCTATTTGTCCGATCGCACTCCATGCGAATCATTGCGCGGCGTGAGTAGTGAATGAAATTCCGTACAAATTGATAGATACGTTACCCTAGCTGCTTTCCAAGCTCCAATGTGGAAGCATTGGGAACCTATGTATATACCTTAATGAAATTGGTTTCAGCCCCCCATCTCGTTCATGCAGGCGCCTCCATCGGATGAGAGAGTGGTAAGTGCTAACACTTAAGTATTTACGTACCTAAATATGTATATGCATGGACAATTTTTTGACATTTGGAATAGAGCAAGGGAGCAATGCCATTTGGTCACACTACTCATGTTTACACAGGACAGAATAGGAACACGTTAAAGGAATTAGAAGAATTGGAACTGGTGTATAGGTGTATATTTGTATGTTTACGTTCCGAGTTTGGAATATTATTCTATGTGAAGTAATTACCTACACATATATCGATGTACATATACCTCCATAAGTATATTTATGTACATTAGTATTTTTGCAATGCACAATATGCAGATAGGATTGAAATAAATACAAATTGAAGAGATACAATTAAATAGGGGTATTCATAGATGCGGGCGCTAATGGTAGATAATTATATAGATACATATATATAGATATACGTAGTTTTTCTGAAGTAATATTTAGGTACTAAGCAGTTAAATAGCGTTTCTTTTGAAACTGTGAAACACATATTAGGAGCAAATAAAGGGAATCTTTGTAATTTCAAATTGAAGCAGAAAGAAAATATGAGTTTGAAATCTTGGTGAGGGTTTACCATATGCAAATATGAGTGGCTAAGTTCAGAATATTTGTGTGTGGTGTTGCACTAGTGCAACAGAGGGGAAATGGGTGTGGCGACGAAACGATAAAACAGACATGAGACTAAACAGACCTTAGACACATACGTGCATACGGACTATTGTTAGGAATAGGGGACCCTGCGGAGTAGTTGGAGTCGTGGCAGGGTCCATGGCTGCTTCGTGTTTATAAGCAGATGGGGAGGGATATGACTCCGCCTGACCGGACTGTTTTCCTTCTTTTCGCTTTCTCTCCTCTTCTTGAATCTTCATTTTTCAGAACAAGGCATGATCCGACGTAATTTTGTTAATGTGGTTGTAGGTGAGATTGGTGGAAATGACCCCCCCAGCCGACGAGCTAGCCTGGGCTCGCCAGCATGCCTTAGTACCACCGTAATTCGCCCCAAAAGCCGGTCACGTTACAATGGCGCCCAACGTGGGGCCCGATAAACTCTGGTTTTTATCTTCTCAAGTTTCTATCTTTTATCCTATCCCATATCTTACCTCTTAATACTATCACTTTTCTTTTCGGACGGGTTGGGTTCATTAAGGCAACATCGCGTGGATGCATCCTTAGCGATCAGTGTCT
>NW_016222433.1:0-1457 GCF_001687245.7 Rhagoletis zephyria
GCAAACAGAAGGAACTTTTGAAGAAAAGGTGAGTATAACTTACCCATCTTTATCTAAAGGGTCTAGGCAAATACTGAGCAAAAATCAAAAACGTTTTAAAAACAGTGAGCTAGATGAGGTGAACGTTCAAAAACATTTTGAACTCTTCCATATTTGAAAATGGATAATAAAATAAAGTGGTGGTGGCTCACATCAAACAAAAAATAAGAAAAACGAATCAAAATCGATTGTTATAGTTTTCTGGCATCAGCCGAACAAGATATACTGTGATTCTGCAACAAAATTTAATTAGAAAAACACACACACATTCCGCCACTATTATATCTTCTGCACCGCTATGTTATTATTAGCCAAAAAAGAAAAGTTAAGACCGATTCTGCCTCTTACGACTACGACGAATGCTGCTGCAAAATTATTATGATTATTATTAGAATTACAGAGAAGTGCCAGACGACGACAATCATCAGAGAAAAAAGAGAGAAAGAAAGAGATGAAAACGTTATTAGAAAAAAGGAAAAAAATATAAATTGTAATAAGCTGCAGCTGCAGCAGTAGCAGTTTAATTTCAAGTCTCTCAAAAAAGATTGAAGCCAAAAAGAGAGTCTTAGAAAAAGGCGATGGCAGCAGCCAGAAAAAGGGAAAAACAGCAGTCAAAACGTACACACACACGACGGTGACAATGAGCACCCGAGCAGGAAAAAACAATGCACCCAAAATTGGGGAGGAAAGAGAGGGAGGGAAACGATGCTGATGCTACTTTCAAAAAGAGAAACAGCAAAGAATCTAATTTATTCGCCAGCTTTGATCCCCGAGATAATCGACAAAAAGAAAAAAGAGAGGTGAAGTGGGGAGATGAAATGAGGAAAAAAAGAAAATGAAAAAAGAATCAAGAGGATATTGTCTGATTCGGGGGCACGAGCGGGCGAACGTTCGTCGCGATCCAACAAAAACAGCAGCAGCACCAACAAGAGAAGTACCCGATCGCCTCACCGAAAAAAGCCATCCTCAGCAGCAGCAGCAGCAGCCTTACTTGCCCGACAGTGTGGGGAAACACTGACACAAAGGTAGGGANTCCCTTAGTCAAGCGTGCGTCAGGAATTAAGGAATTTGTAATAACGGTTACGATCGACGACGACGATGAAGAAAGAGAAAGAGAGGAGAAAGTAACGGATGCAATGCAGAGCAAACGGCCGCATCAATTGCTGCTGCTGCTGGAACAGCCACAACTCCCCTTTTATCTGTGCTGTTCCAACATTTTCAAAGGACCTTACCACTACTACCACCACCACAGCAGCAACATCGACACAAACGGGAAAATGCTTTGGGTAAAGAGCTTAGAGTTGCTGCAGCAGCAGCCAGATCCTTGCAATAACGATGATGCTTTTCACCATAAGAGAAACCGTTTCCTTCTCTCTCTCTCCTGATCATCAGCAGGACCGATGCAGGAGTGACTAGTA
>NW_016222434.1:0-190 GCF_001687245.7 Rhagoletis zephyria
CTCAAGGAATTGGGCCGAAAAGTTTATGGCTGAACACCAGGCGAAAGCCTAACAAGAGTCTGCTCAAGGCAAGCGGAAGTCCTCTAGGGAGATAAGCTCGGAACCCAAGAGAACAAGGGTATCCGCCATTTTAACAGCGGACGAGCTGCAGAAAAGATCCTTCGCGGACGCGGCGAAGGACACATTTACC
>NW_016222434.1:200-824 GCF_001687245.7 Rhagoletis zephyria
CGAAGGACACATTTACCAGGGCTGTGATAGACCGCAGCTCACTTGATGGTGCAATATCACCACAGAACTGGGACCTGGTCAACAGGCGACTCTGGGCCGTCTATAAGGAGGTTCTAGGGGTAAACCCAGGACCACCCCCCAGTTGTGCGGACGCCGGTTGGTTCCAAAACCGCGTCAAATTGACAAGGTGCGCGGGCCAGAGGTCCGTCGACCTATACACCCTGGCCATCAGTCGCGTAGGCGAGGTCTGGCCGCGTGCACGCCTTGAGGTGATAAAGCGGGAAGACATTCCCAATCGGTCCAGATTCAGGGCCTGGATTCCAGACTTCCACACCGACCCACAGGAAGTGCTGGAATGGATACGCATGGGCAACCCCGAGCTACCCACCCACGACTGGAAGGTAGCAAAGATAGGCGATATCGATGGCAAGCGAAGGTTAGCGGTAATAGTCCTCAACGAGGAATCAGTAGAACCGCTAGCCAACCAAAACTGGAGGATAAATTATGGCTTCCAAGCCTTGAACCTCCACGTTTATCGGCAGGACGTGTCAGGGAAACAACACCCTACCGACGAAGCGAACGCAGTGGAAAGTGCTACTGACGACGAAGTGGCATCCACCTCCG
>NW_016222434.1:886-1462 GCF_001687245.7 Rhagoletis zephyria
TGTGCAATAACATACAGGTTAGCAACGTAGGTGATACCCCTACCTTTGTGACGTCTGTTAGAAGGGAGGTCCTTGACATTACATGTGTCAATGAGCAGGCGGCAGAACTCTTGAATGACTGGAGAGTCTCAAAAGACAACTCCTTTTCAGATCACATGTACGTCGTTTATAACCTATACGTACCAGTAAGAAAACAACAAGCGGTCTTAAACCGCAGGAAAACCAATTGGAAAAAATTTGAAACAATATTTTCTAATAATATTTCCGACCTCACAAATCAAATAAACTCGGAACATCAACTTGATAACGTCGTAGACGATATAACTAAAGCATTTCATCGTGCAGCAAAATTAGCCTTAGAAAACCAAAACCTCCATGGTGGTCCACTGAAATTGCAACCCTCAGAAGGGAATGCAGATCAAAATTTAATGAAGCTAAGAGATCCAACTCTTGGAGTGAATTTAAAGACTGGCAACGCCGATTTAAGTATGCAATAAGAGACGCTAAGCGCTCCACATGGAGGAGCATCTGTCAGAAGATAGAAAGTACTTCGGAGGCCAGCAGACTGCGCAAAAT
>NW_016222435.1:0-1457 GCF_001687245.7 Rhagoletis zephyria
GGACTAAATCTGACTACTTCGCACTTTTTCTGACTATTTCTGGGAGATAAGGAACGCTCCTATTGTACAAATTCATCGACTAATCATCATTAAGGGTATTCATCAAACCTTATAAATGCATTGTAAACCGTATAAACTTATAATTGTGTAAACCTTATAAATTAACTGTCAAAATTTGTATGGAAACACGTTTACACATTTCTGATAAATTTATCCAGCGATTTCACTGAATAAACTTGATAAACTAAAGCCAATGCAACTCTGTCGCAACTTTTGCTATGTTTTCTTCGACAATAATCGGGATCCGCATACACATTTTGCACGCAAATTTAACAACAACGATATGAGCCTGATAGAGATCTGGTTCAATTATTATCCCGTCTGTTTGTTTTGTTTCACTGATAATTTGGCCGCAAAGTTTTGGTAGCCGTGACAAATGAATTCATACACAAACAGACATTCTGTCATTGTTTCTTCTAACTTGATTCAAATTAATCGCCTTTATGTTATATGTATATTTATCTAAATAGATGTTATCTCGTAAATATAATTGTGTCCAATTTAGTGAGGTAGTTTCTATAATTTCTTTATACCCGTGCTAGTAGTATAAAGTTAGTGATACTGAGCTCTATAACCAAAGAAAACACAACTATTGTCGCAATTGTAAACGAAAAGAGAGTGTGGGTCGTTCACAAGAATGATAGAATACAAGATTGCGCCGTCCTGGCCGTTGACATTTGTGTACCACAAGTAAACAAAGAATAGAGACAAAAGTAGAACGAGTTGAAACTGTCAAAACAGTTCACTTTACAGCGAAAAACGTTTTAATTTTGATCAATGCGAAAATATTGCATTTTGCATCTAATCTATTATAGAATAGTGAACGTTTTAGTGCACTCCATGCTTTGCATTTAAGGCTGCTGCAGCAGACGTTTTAGTGCACGGTGTAGCGAAACAAAGGTGGCGCCGTCAGAGGTACCGCTACTTTGGTTTTGCCGATTTTGACAGTTGTGGTAACTCGTAAATAAACTTTTGTTTACAAATCAGTGGCATAGAGAAATTTGAATTATTAGTGAAAAATCGGTTTAAATCGTGTTAATTTGCAATTTGTTAGTGATTTTTCATTTGAAGAGTGTGTAAAAACTGATAAAATGAAGTGCCGTGTATTAAATTGCGACAGCCGTGAAGGTAGTACCTCGAAATGCAGCTTTTTTCCTTTCTTCGCAACGATGCCGTGGCGAGAAAGTGGGTGGAATTCTACGGGCAAGATAAGCCATTCAATTTGGATACCAGCTTCATATGCATGCGCTGTTGTCCTTCCATGAAGTACACCATGGTGCCCCATCTCTTTATGCGTAGATGCAAGTGTAGCGCTGCGACGATCGCTGCATTTTGTGTATATAGGGCGCGGCAAAGCCGTTCCCGAAATGCTTTTTTTATTATTATATTGACAGCAT
>NW_016222436.1:0-1457 GCF_001687245.7 Rhagoletis zephyria
CACCGCCTCGTCTACCAGGACGAGTGCGCCGTGGCCCTCGCCAACGAGTCCTCCCTCGCCGAGCTGAACCGCCGCCTCACCGCCAAGGGCCGACCGCCGGTCAGCTACCGCAACTTCCGCCCGAACATCTTCCTGCGAACCGGCGCGCAGGTGCCGCCCTTCGGCGAGGACGCCTGGAGGCGCATTCAGCTGGGCAGTAGGGTGGTGCTGAAGCTGGCAAAGCCCTGTCACCGCTGCACCACTACCACCACCGACCCGGAGAGCGGCCGCAAGAACGACAACTTCGAGCCGCTGGAGACGCTGAAGGAGTTTCGCGTCAGGGAGGAGTATTCGCACCTCTACAGCAGCTCGCCCCTCTTTGGGCTCAGTCTGTCGCCGGTGGTGCTGGGCACCCTCCGTCTGGGCGATTNCCTGTCTTTATATTATATTTCAGCTTTCCCAGCTTTCCCTTTCCTTTCTTTCTTTCCACAGCATCGAATCGCATCTTAGCATCCTGGTAATACAAAAGTGGTGATAATGAATGGGGGAGGGTATCAAATATATAAGAGGCGATGGATCATATCATAGGATAGAATATAATAATCGATAGAATAACATAAAAGTGAGAGGGAGGAGGAGGAGAGAGGAGAACTTCATGCAAGTGAGGTGATAAACAAAGGTGTGNTCGCTGACGGTGCTGGAGGAGAAACAGAAGCAGTAAAACAGTACAATTCCGTCTTGTTCAGTCTTTCTCTTCCGTCTTTATATTATATTTCAGCTTTCCCAGCTTTCCCTTCCCTCTCTTTCCACAGCATCGAATCGCATCTTAGCATCCTGGTAATACAAAAGTGGTGATAATGAATGGGGGAGGGTATCAAATATATAAGAGGCGATGGATCATATCATAGGATAGAATATAATAATCGATAGAATAACATAAAAGTGAGAGGGAGGAGGAGGGGAGAGGAGAACTTCATGCAAGTGAGGTGATAAACAAAGGTGTGTGTGTGTGTGGGGAAAAAGAGGTTATAAAACTTGTGGTGATTGTGGTGATGGTACTCTTACGGTGTGTTGACTTGAAGGGAGGACTTGCAAATAAGGTGGTGGTGGTGGTGGTGGTGAAGAACGAAGGACGTTAAAGAGATAATAATACAAAAAGAGAGTGAGAGGAAGCTTTGACCATGTGCTGTGTGGTGCTCGTATGCTGTTTGAAGAGGAAGAGAAAAGAGGGGAGAGAGAGAGAGGTGGTGATACTTGAACTGCTGTTGTACACATCAGAAGGTGTTGATGGTGGTGATGACGGAAAGATGAAGATGGTGGTGATGGTGGTAGTGGTGGTAGTGATGGAATTTGGCGTTTTTGGTGGTGGCGGTCGTGTAGTGATTGTGTGGTTGAAGAAGAAGAAAGAGAGAAGACTTTGGGTGAAGACGGGTATTCACCACCACCACACGCCAGGAATGAACTTGCACAGTTGCTGT
>NW_016222437.1:0-1457 GCF_001687245.7 Rhagoletis zephyria
AAATGGGGGTCCCATCAGCACTTACCACTTCTTCATTTTGAATGACCCAGAAGAAGAGCGCTCCACAGGCGATGCACATGCTCATGCAGAAGAGAAAGTACTGAATTGAGGGGGGGGGAGAATGTGTGTTAGCACTTTCGATGAATTTCACTACTCGTGAGCACACTTACCATGCTGAGCAGGCAGCGTGACTCACGAATGGCGCCACAGCAGCCGAGGAAGCCGACGACGGTCATGATGACGCCCAGCACTAGCAGCACAATGAAGGGCGTCACGTAGACTTCGCTCAGCTCATTCAGGTCCAGGTAGCTGGCAGAGTCCCACCAGAGGTAGGCGCTGAAGCCGAGGATAAGCACCCCTAGCAACTGCAAGATAAAAAGCATGTTAGTTTAGAGAATTTTATCTAGTCTCTTGGATGATGCCTAATGCATACCCAGAAGAGAAAGTTGTAGAGCACGACGATGCTCTTGATGCAGGACAACATTTTGGGAGGAGTGTGCGTGTGAGTGGGGTATGATAGAATTTGAAGAGTAGCAATCAACAATTAATGCAAAAAGATTATGCGATCACTATTCACAACAGAAACGCAGAAGTGGAAAGTTGGCGGGAATTTAGTTCACTTGATGATGATGAAAAAAATAAATAGATGAGATGAATATTGTGATGATGGTGGAGGAGGAGGAGTAGTAGTAAGAGGAATCAATGACCAGCAGGAGAGAGAAGACAACAGTAGTCCACTACTTGTAGCCGACCGGGGGAATGCGCAGCAATGACCAGTCAGGCGAACAGCACAAAAGCTGGTGCTTTGGGTGTTGACAGGCAGTCACACACTCACACACTGGCACTCTTCACAGCTCACACTTTGGTCTGGACAGTGGTGGTGGTGGCGGAGGGCAGGAAGGAAGGTGCGCCAGTGTGTCCACAGTATGGCCACACTCTTTCTGTCGGTGAGTTGGGTGAGTGCTATAGATGCTGACTATAGAGGGCAGCGACAACCACGCCGACAGTGAAATGGAGTGAATGGACTGGGCACGGAGACACTGCCACTGAGAAAGTGTGAGTCACTGGCACTGTGCCGGCACTCCCAACACAACCACACACACACAGCCTCTGTAGGGCGACGGTCGTCCGGGAAAGTGCGCCAATTTGGCTCTCCCCTACCAGGCACAGGCAGCAGCAGCAGCAATTCTTAGGCGAATGGCAACAGCAGCAGAACAGCGGCAGTACTCGCAGTGTCGCATCCCAAAGTAGAATCCACCGAATGAGAGACTGACTGACTGAATGAGTGAGTGAGTGGCAGATGAGTGAAATGGAGAGAGAGAGAGAGCAGAAAGAGCTTGTGAGCTTGTGACTGTCTCTCTCACTCTCTCATTCTCAGTGTACTTTACGACTTGTGCACTACTCGAGGATGGGGACCAATTGTGGACAGACTGTGGCACACACACAGCCACTGTCTG
>NW_016222438.1:0-1456 GCF_001687245.7 Rhagoletis zephyria
ACATGCATGTCGGACGTCTCTAAAACGCAAGGTCTTTTCCAGAAAAAAAAGCATGGTATGTGCATAAATATGTAAATACGTATTTCTATTAAATTTGTTTCTTCAGTTTCTTAGTTAATTATGATTATTGCAAATTGTTGGCTTTTGATAATCCAGCTACAGTTTTTAGTTGATTGTTTTACTCAATAAGTAATTATAAAACTGATTTCATTGAATAATTAAATATGAACTTTAGTGTGTGATGTTGACACACTTTTCCAGCGGATGAGTTTTAGTTCATGAATACGTGTGAAAATATATATGTAAATCTATGTATGTCTAGGCAATAGGCTAGTGCTTCTATATATATACATAAATATTTTCATCTCCATTTCATAGGTATACATATGTACATATGTATGTAATATTCGTATTAGAATTTAGCTAGTTTATATTTTTATAGGTATTCACGACAAATTGCCAATGTTAAATTACAAATGTACTATTATGTATGTATCAACGCGCGTCTATGGCTTGATAACAAATCTATTCACAGCGATTTTTATACATACGCTTTTACAAAATTGCATCATAAGTCTGCAATTAAATCAATACTAGATATGATTGTTCAGTTGTCTGGTATTTGACTAATATTGTCTAGACATGGCTGTCGAAGAATATGTTTCAGCATTTATGTACTTAGTATATGTAATGTGTAATTTTTATTTTTGAATGCACACAAGAACTCGTCCAACACTTTGTCTCCCTCACACTCTTCCAAAAATCTGTCGCCTGAACCGATTTCAATTATAATACTCATTACATGAAATCTTATCGAGTCGATTTAAAACTTCTTCTCATCCATTACTTAAGACAAGGACTACGTGATACGCGAGGTAAACGTTACTAAAAGAGATAGTTAATGGTTTATGTACATTGTATATCAGTGGCTGGAGAAGGCAGACATCTTTGACTGCAGTTACTATGTAGGGAAATCATACTATCGCAACTTTCTATGTATTTTTGTATTTAATTTTTTTTATTTTTTGTCGGAACCAGGCAGAAAACAACGCGTGCAGAAAATAGCGTTCAGACTACATGCCGTCCATTGTACTGTTTTCATGTCCCTTTGAATCATTATTAGATCTTCACGATTTACGAATAAACCTAAGCGATTGTTGCGCGTCAAAGAGCTCAGATGTTCGTCTCTCAAGACATCGCGGTCAAATGCAGTATTTATTCCACCATTTCATCCTCTTCAAGGCAGGATGGGCAAATGGAGTTGTCATGTACGCCTATCACAATCAGGGGTTTGTGCAACGTGAAGTGACCAGTCATCAGTCACACAAGTTGTACGCAGTCCCGTCTGATTAGTGAGGGCAAAAACTAGATGGACTTTCTGAGATTGAAGGAGTTTTGCCCACCTGCATCCCCTCAATGAGACTTGCATTGCCGAACTACTTAGTTTGGAAGCAGT
>NW_016222439.1:0-1456 GCF_001687245.7 Rhagoletis zephyria
CATCATCGGAATCTTTGGACGAAGTGATCCTTTTTTGTTTTTCTTTTTTATCGGAAAGTGTGGTCCTATACTAATTTTTTTTTAGTTCCGATCATTGGGCATTTGAGTCGCATAACTTTATGCGAGCAATTTATATAAAAGGTATATTTCTACATATACTTATGTGTGGTTATAATGCAGTTTCATAGCGCATGCGGCGCGCACTACTACTACTACAAACCTACTAAACGTCCATTCATTTTAGAGTCGGAATGAAAATTTAGTACAACAGTGAAGAAAATTTTGGCGTGAGCAAACATTTTAGAAAAACTTTATTTTGGTTCACTTCAACTTGGCTTGTGATTCGTAGCGAGCCATTGCACGCTAAGGTGGCCAAGAATGCCCTAACAGAGGTGCATACAAATGTTTAAACATACTTAAACGGGGCCATAAATAGATATGTAGGTATGTATGTATGTATGTATTTCAGAAGAAAGTTCAATGAAAACGTGACGTTGCAAGGAAAGATGAGAAATGTCTATATAATCTAAAATTTATTTTCATATCCTTCAACAATTTTTGTCACATTTTTGGTAATGTGCTCAGGTTAAGTCTCGTGTGTGTTCCAATTTTGATTGCTTGATATTTTTCGAAAGCTATCGACAAATTTCGATAACTCGTTACACTTTGGTAAGACGATAAAATTCGATAAGCAGTGATAACCCGATAAACTTATATGTATAACCTTGAAATTTCGATAAACCGATGTATTTTAAAATTTCCAAAAACTTCGATAAGTTCAGAGAACTCGAAGCATTACGATAACTCCATAAATTTCCTTTACTCTATAAATACTGATCGTTAACTTGAAAAATTTCATTAACTTGACAAATTTCGTTAATCCCATAAATTTTTATAGGTGGCTAACTATCCGTAAATTTCGACAACTAATTTTTTTGTCTATAAATTTCGACAACTCAATAAAGATTGATCAATTTGAATAATTCGATAAGTTGCGATAACTCAATAAACATGAATAACTCGATCAATTTCGATAACTATAAGCTGCGATGATTTGATAAATTTCGGTAACCTGATAACTTTCGATAATCAAATTTTTTATGAATGAGTTTATTTCGATTTCTGTCGAATAATTTCAATAAAAGTGACACGAGTAATTAAGCGAAAAAAGAGTTATATAAATTAAGTTGAAGTTCTTTTTTTACTCACGAAAGAGGACACACAAAATTCATTACTCTTGAACTGAGTTGTAGTGAGAAAATGGAAATTTTATTCCTCAGTGAGAATTTTTGCGACTATATCTTACAATACACTAGTAAAAAAAAATTCAGTGCAGTTTAAAAAAAAAACAAGGAAATTTAAAATTAATAAAGAGGCTAACTGATCCATATCGAGCCCTAATCGCCAAAATGACGTAAGCGACATTTTTTTCAAAATTTTCTTTTTGATGCAGAAA
>NW_016222440.1:0-1456 GCF_001687245.7 Rhagoletis zephyria
ATTAATATACCCTTGTGCACAAGTGCGCTCGGGTATAAAAATTGTTTAAGTGATAGGTAACAAGTAAAGTATGTAAGTATGGATATGGATAAATCAAATTGATAGCAAGTATTCTCTAACTTATTTGTCGTCTACGCTCGAGAAGCACTGATATATTTACTTTGCGGATACCCTGTTTTAGCCCACAGAAATCTATTTTTCCTGTAAGGCGAATTGAATGTAGTAGAAAACAGAAATCTTAAAGATTATTGTGATGCAAAGAAAAAAGAGCAAAGAGATTAAACACGAGCGCTCTTACGTAAAACGTTATAAAGGTTATAAAAATTGTCAAGGATAAATTTACATGGTCGAAGAACCAAAAACAAAAAAAATGTATAGCTTTTTTTTAATTCCTTGCAATGCTGTTTTCAGACTTTAATTTTAATTTCAAGGTATATTCAATAAAGCAAAAAAAATACAGCAAAATTTTACATCTTTCCTATTTTACCAAAAAATAGCACAACACCTCCGACCGTCGAATGGATTTTATGAGAAGGTTTTTCATTTCAGAAATATACTGGGAGGGTTCCCATTGCCTGCCGAGAGCCGACCGCTGTTAGACAAAAGCCTTTCCGAATTTAGATGGTGTTCGGCCGGTGCTTAAATCCAAGTCCTGCGAAATGGTAGTACGGAAAAATATATACTTTAAATTGAGTATTTAAAAAGTCCATCGCAAACTGTCTTCAGGTCAAAAAAAAAAAAAACAATTTGAAAACTCCATATTTTTTTAAATAACTTGAAAGGTCAAGGTAATTATTCTATCCCAACACAAGACTATTTCTCCTGAATTCCCTATATGAAGCGCTTCAAAATGCTGGTAAATTTATTTCGTTTACTGCTTTTCTTCCAGATTTTTGTAACAAGAAATAACCGTCCACCCTTCAGGCCGCCTTTTTACATTTTTCATCGTATCTTCGACATTTAAAGTCGAATATTATAGCATACTATATCGAGGTTTTTGTCTCGAAGAGACCACTTATTATTGTTCCAAAATCTTCGACATAAAGTATCTCGTTCTGATGTTTACCCAGCTAATTAAGGGTGATACGTTAAATTGATAAGAGCTGCGATCTTTGATTCTTCCGAGATAATAAGCTTGCATAGAAATTCTGGCCTTTTAATTACAAATTCACGCCAACATGCTCAACGCTTTCCTAACCCATTATTATCGCAATGGTCCCACGTGTGATTGCACCGCAATGCTAAAATATACGCTAAGCGTTAATTATTAAATTATGAATAGCTTTTTATTATTTATTCTCAATTCTACACTCTAGCACAATTAGTTACTGCCACCTGCCTGCAAGCAAATAAAAATTATACATAAGCAAAAAATATGTCATAAAATATTATTAAAATTTATTAGTGGTTAATCGTGTAAAGGGCACGATTCAATTCACGTCTCCCAAACACTTGT
>NW_016222442.1:0-1456 GCF_001687245.7 Rhagoletis zephyria
TTCTTTTTTATTTATTTAACTTTTAAAGCTTCACTGCAGTGCATATATCTGCCGGTCATCAGCTCTCCAGTTTGGAAGCTGGCAACTCTCTTGGCAGCAGGCACTCAAACTAAACACGCAACTCTACAATAAATCTTGCTCATTAGGATGATAACGCCGCTCAGAGTGAATGTGTATCGAATGATCTCTCTGCCCCTTCCAAGTCACTATCAAGTAACCATTTGCTGCACACGACTTCCGCCGGTGCAGCAGCAGACTTCAGCAGCAGCAGCAGCAACTACTACAAGTGCTGCTGCACACACTTGAAAGTCGGCGGCAGCGGCGATTTAACAAGTTTTATTCCGAGAGTTACAACTGCGCCTAGCTCTGTAAGCGAGAGGCTGACAGACAATTTGTACATGGCAGGCGGCAAGCACAGACTGGTGCTGGCTGCTGCCTGCCCGATTTGCATGCTCAACCCTAATGATGCTAATGATTTTGATTGGACCGGGCAGTACTGCTGGCTTTCGTTCCTGATGACGAAAGCGACCAAGTTGCTTGGCGCCAAGTGTCGCCGCCGTTGCTGCTGCTGCTGCTGCCTGCGATGATGTACTAGACTTGCTTTATATGTGCTCACTCTGTGTGCTCCTGAGCTGATGAGCTCGATTATGGAGATTGTGTGTGTGTGTCCCCGGCACAACTCGCTCCAGACTGACTTTTGCTGTGTACTGAAAAAGGAGGAAGTATGTGTGATGCGACGTTCCTGCCTGCCGCCTCCCTCCCTGTGCCCTCCACATCGATCGGCATCGATTGCAGCAGCAGCATCAGCAGCAGCCCGCCTAAGTGCATCATTACCGAGCACTATTACCACGACTACTGCTGCAGCAGACGATACATTTGAGCCTGCTCGAAGCTGAGTGAAGCCCAGCCAGCCAGTCAGTCAACTGCCGCTTTCTTCAGGTTGACGATGATGATGGTGGTGGTGGCAGTGGTGATGGTGACCGAATCTCGGTCGTCGCATTTTCCTGCCACTCTGCCTTCCATTGATTAATTTGCTGTTCTCTGTTGTCGACATTGTTTGAGCGCCTCTCTGCACTCGCTGAACTAGCTGTCGTCGTCGTCGTGTTGTGATTTTGTTGATTGTGTGTTTGCTTTACTTTCCTAGCTATTTTTGCCGGCAGACACAGGAGTCCTTTCTTTCTTTCCCGGCGGCTCATTCCTCTGCTGCTGCTGCTGCCTCCATCTCAACCTTTTCACTTCCATTTGCTGTGTGCGCCTAATGGCGCATTCTCTACTTCTTTTCCCTTTCTCTTTCTTTCTCTCTTTCTCTGTTCTGTGTAATTCAATTGGCTGATTGCATTACAAGCCGATTATGGTCAGTGCTCTGCTCTGTTCCTGTTCCTACTGCTGCTGCCGTTTCTGCTGTTTCTGCAGCTGATTGGCCTAATGTGCTCTTCGTGTTCTTTGCTTTGCTTTA
>NW_016222443.1:0-1456 GCF_001687245.7 Rhagoletis zephyria
CACGAAGTGGTTCAATGGGGAGGATAATTGAATGGTGCCAACTGTGGTAACACAATGGGCCTTCTATCTATGGCCTAAGTGTGCCGCTAGGGCGGCAGCCACTTCTAAATTGTGTGTTTGTACCGAATGTACTTTCAAACTAAATAAAGGTACGATTGTACCAACTTTTCCAGCACTGTAGGTAATCCTGCAGCTGATTTCGTATCGCTAATTGCGCAGCTGACGTGTGTGTGAACACCAAACTCAATTCCGCAATTTAAAGCTTAATTGCCTCAGCTTATTGGCCTGTTTGAACATAGTCTAACTGTGTAAACTTGGAAAGCAGGGAAACAATGTTAAGGCTTGTTTTCACTACGTAAAATACAATGACATTTGCCATTAAATACTTAAGTGAAAATACATTTTTAGGTAAAACAAGCAGAATCCCCATTTTATCAGGGGAAATGTACGGTTGGATACTGAATTTATAGTATACTATTACGGTTGCCAGACAATACTGATTTTTCAACTTTTGTACTGATTTTATTCATTTATTCAATCAGTACGCTAATGTCCTGATTTTTCAATATTTGTACTGATTTGTACTGAATTTTCAATTCGAACAAAATACTTTAGGATTTTCCTTAGGTTTTCACATAACGTTGGAACTTTCTTAAACTGTACTGTAAAAAGTAAGAAGAAAATAATTTAATTATAGTTGGCATGTTTCCGATAATATTTGATATGCCCAAGGAATTAATGGAATGGAAATGGAGCTTAAATTTTTTTGAAAGAAGGTTGGCATTCTTTTGTCGAGTGTTGTTAGTCATCTCATTAACTTTCAGTTTAATAACAACAAATTTTAATATTCTAAATTTACTAACATTGTAAGAGTTTTACATACAAGATATAGGGCTGGTTTCTCCAACTCAACTTAACGTAGTAACTTTTGACTTAAGTCCAAAAAATAGCTAAACTAAGTTGAGTTGAGTTGGAGAAAATCAGCCCGTAGAAACATAGCCCATAGGTGAAAAAATTATTTAAGCCATAAGCAAATATAGACGAAGTCCTTAAAAAGTGGTACTTTTTCGCAGTTTGAGAACCTATTCTGACAAATCAATCTATATACCCTTTTTTAGTCCCATTTGACAATGTGCTCTCACAAAAAAATGCAACTTAATCGGCTATCTGCTCGTTTTGGGCCTATAATATAATCGCTCAAGGAATGGCTAAAGGAGATAAAGTTGTTAAAGACAAACTTTGTCGCCAAAATATGATATAGTGAAAACTTGCCTCTATATGTCAACATAAGCTTTTTTCGTTGAAAGCCTACCTACATATCGTCACCTGAAATGCAAACAGCCTTAACTAACATCGTCACTGAAACGAAAAAAGCCTTACAGTAAATACCCCCTACGTATTTATTATTTATAGTTTTTTTCACCTTTCTGAAAACTACCGTTACATGGTAAGCAGA
>NW_016222444.1:0-1133 GCF_001687245.7 Rhagoletis zephyria
AACTGTTTGCTTCACTGTACAGCATTATCGGTCAGTGCATCATTGCATTTGGCGCATTAGCCCAAAATCATCATCAAACAAAAAGAAGTAGTCGACAAAACATCGGCATAAAAAAGCAGATTCAAAAGCAATTGAGAAGAAAGTAGTTTTGTACTAGTTAAAACGAGCAAGCTAAAAAAATCCAAAGTATCTACTTGTACTTCATTTTCAAAAATGAAAATATCTCTTTCCTCCTCCCTCACTCGTGTTCCTATTCAACATCAAAGATTTCTAAACAAAAAAGAGGCAGCAGCAGCCATCATCAAGAGGAAAAAGAAGGAGGAGGAAAGTACCCGCACTCAGACATACATAAATAAGGAAAAAAGATGGGAGATTCATGAGGGAACAAAAGTAGACAGATCGAGATGCCGATGATGATCACTATCACTACCAGCATCAACAACGGCAGCAACAGCAGCAACAGCAGCCCATCATCTTCATTATTTATCGACTTGACATCTATTGATTGGGTCAATAGAAAAAGAGAAAGAGGAAAAGATGAAGATAAAAGTTGAAGTGAATGAGAAAGAGAAGGAGAGGGAAAAAAGAAAAGAGGGGAAACGAAAGCGGCAGTAGAAATGTAAATTCGATAAATAAACAATGACAACTGTTTCTCTTTGGCTGTTTTCCTTTCTCCGCCTATTCATCGAGAGTAACAGAAATAGTTAAGGCAAACTCAAGTTTTCTATCTCTTTTTCTTCTTCTCCGTCTTCTTTCTGCTAGATTATTTACCGAAAAAATAATAATAACAAAGTAAGTGAGTGAGTAAACAGAAGCAGCAGCAGCAGCAACAGCTGCTGCTAACAAACAAACAAACAGACTGTAGGTGAATAAGGGAAAGGAAAAAGGCTGGTTGTGTTAGAGTGCCTCTGTTTGCTCGCGTTGTTGTTGTGTAAATTAAAGTGTGTTAATTATTTTTAGTATTTAAACCTTTTTTAGACAAATGTGTGGAAGACACTTAAAATTAACAAACAAAATTGTGAATTTTAAATGTGAATGCTAAAAACAATAAAATTTAGTTAATTTATCTTTTAAAAACTGTTTAGAGTTAGAATGTAAAAACTTTTATTTAAAAAAATTGATATTTTAAAAAC
>NW_016222444.1:1143-1457 GCF_001687245.7 Rhagoletis zephyria
TTTGAAAGATTCTAACGGTTTGTGCTAACTATTTTATATTTAAAAACAAAATTAGCAAACTTAAAGACCCAATTGGCAGTGTTAGTAATTGGCACATTTTTTAATCTATTTTTCTCTGAGCAAAATCTACTACTAATCAATGTAAATGTGAGGCGAAAAATTCACAGCACGTAGCAGGGCGAGCGAACAGAAAGCAAGCAACAACAGCAACTCAAACTCAAGTTCAAGTTTGAACTTCTTCTTCAGCTTCTTCTTTTTCTACAAGCGGGTAATAAAATAAAGGAGAAAAAGACAAATTCTGCTGCTGTTCATCT
>NW_016222445.1:0-1456 GCF_001687245.7 Rhagoletis zephyria
AGAGAAATTTTTTCCGAATGGTATCTAATTATCTATATAACTACATAAAATAATTGCCGTTTCCGTTGTTCTGCGAGATGAGCAAAATAAATAATAGCTTGTAAAATTAGGGTAAGTGTAGAGCCAGTGCAGGTAAACGTAATACTTTCTTTGATAATTGATAATAGTTGCAAATTTTTAAGGCAGGTATCGCTAATGTGCAGGTATGTTGAATGCATCTATCGGAGCAGTTTCCTTATAAATGTTAAAAATAATGCCGCTGATGCGCATTTTGGGGTAGGTATCTTAAATGTGCACTTAAGCACAAAGGCAGCAAAGCAAAATATACTGTATTTATTTTAACACATAAATAACGAATAAATTAACAATCCAAAGTTTCTCTAAACACAATTCAAATAATTTAATAGTACACTATGTTGCATAATTATTAGACCGCCACATATTAACAAGTTTGGACTATTTCTTTTTAAATTATTTAATTGTCATTGTATTATTAGCAAAAGAAACTGCTTGTTCTTCGTATTTCGTCAAAGTTTGACTATAATTTTGTATTAACGCTATATATCGTTCAGTAATATCATTAACATATTTAATACTTTTAATCGTCTCGAAGACAATCAACTTCAGTAATAAGTGAGAACAGGTGATTTAGTGAATCTTTGTCGGTGTAATTGCCCATAGAAAACAACGAAATTTAACAAAAGTTTTTTGTTCATAGCTTTTAAATGGTTAATAATATTAGTACCCCCCTCCGGATTGTTATTAGGGGGGCCGAAAGCGTCGTTTGGTACCCCTCGCGACTTTTCCGCACCTTTTTTAGGGGTTGTTACCCCACCCTAGAGAATTACCAAACAAAACAATTTATCACAACTAAAGCACAATGCATGTGCCTTTTTTGTTCCTTATAAAAATACAGTTTATACTAAATACATCAGAGAACATAAAAATAAAATTTCTAAACTTTGTGCAAAACTCGGGGGAAAATGCAATAATTTTGCATACAAGTTCGCAACTTTCGGTAATTCTCTAGGGTGCGGTAACTACCCCTAAAAAAGGTGCGGAAAAGTCGGGAGGGGTATCAAACGACGCGTTTCGGCCCCCCTATTAACAATCCGGAGGGGGGGAGATAATATTATTAACCATTTAAAAGTTATGAACAAAAAACTTTTGTTAAATTTCGTTGTTTTCGATGGGCAATTACACCGACAAAGATTCACTAAATCACCTGTTCACACTTTTTAAACACTATTAAAATATATAATTTAACTTATTTATTAAAGAAACACATAGTTTTATCAACCTTAGATAGATTATTTTGTTATTAAAAAGAAGTTGACAATCTTTGCGAGCTGAAACGCGAGATTGCAAAATAGCNGAACATAAAAATAAAATTTCTAAACTTTGTGCAAAACTCGGGGGAAAATGCAATAATTTTGCATACAAGTTCGCAACTTTC
>NW_016222446.1:0-1456 GCF_001687245.7 Rhagoletis zephyria
AAAATTGCGTTGAGTTTTGGCAATTTTTTTCCTTGACAGTGTAAAGCTTTCATATCAAGATATTTTTCGAACATATTTTGCAAACCTTGCGGAGTGCTGCCAGCTTTTCTTTCTATCACATCACGATGCGGCGAACAAATATGGCACGTTTCAGAAACAGATAATGNCACGATGCGGCGAACAAATATGGCACGTTTCAGAAACAGATAATGGGGATTTGCCGATTTTGACAATTCTCAAGTAAAAGTAAACAACGCCTCAGAAACCTTAAATGCACTTAAATTTGCTAATACTTTCACAAAAATCGCAGTTTTTTTACATTTTGGCTATTAATTCTTTTTATAAATCATATATTTTGCAATTTAACACAATAAAACCGCGTTTCCTGTCGAAAAATTGATTACTAAAAAATTGACTATTTTACAATTTATTTTATCCTCCCATTCGGCTTTGTTTACTTTTACTTGAGAAATTTCATCGTCACCGGGAATGCGGAATCTTGTATTATATCATTCTTGTTTCCATATCGTGTTTAGTGTTGGACAATTTTTGCTCTTAAAATTAAGAAAATTATGTCAAGCAAAAATAAAACTACTCAGAAACGTGAATAACTATGTGGTAGATTTCAGACCTTGAGTGGTAGATGTGGTAGATGCTCAAAAAAGTGGCAGATCTACCACAACGTAGTAGAAGTCCGATCACTGATAATAAGAAATAAAGAAATTTTTAATTGAAATCACACTAAAGAATTCTTTGGACTCAGGGGAGCTGTGCCAACTTTTTTCTGGTAGGGTCTATTATTATTATTATTATTATTATTATTATTATTATTAGTATTAGGGTCTATTCTACATACATATGTACATATGTACGTATACGTGTTGTATTTATGTTGTATCTACATTTTATGTAGTTTCTTTACTTTTTTGTGATCTTCTTTTCATAAAATCTTAATTTTACATATGGCTCATTCCATCTCAAATCACCCAGGCCGGGGGAAAGTGAATTTAAGTTTGAGATAAAACTCACAGGGATTGTTCCTTGAACAACTTAAGGAGGCACGTATTTTTTCTTTTTGCCCAGAAATGCGAATTTTTCGAATAATGAATTTTTTTCTTTTTGAGTACGAACGCTGGGGAAATCTTCGGTAGATTGGGCAAATCGCTAATTGGGCCCCAATTGGGCCAAAATTAGAGCCCAATTGGGAAAAACTTTTTGCTCTGATCGGGNTTTGTTTATAAACAATAATTAATTATTAATAAACAATTACTGATGCTTAGTTCACTAGATCGATTCAGTAGATCAATATCTGCAATTCAAAAAAAAATCATTAAAATCCTTGCTTTTTTGCGGCAGTAGCGATTTCATCAAAAGTTGCTATTAAGAGAGGAAAAAGAAGCGTTCGTGCTCAAAAAGAAAAAAATTCATTATTCGAAAAATTCGCATTTTTGAGCAA
>NW_016222447.1:0-1456 GCF_001687245.7 Rhagoletis zephyria
CGATTAATCAAATTCTCTGCCAGCTTATTGATAGACTAATGGAGCTTACTATCTTCCATAGCTTTACTGATAATTTCGAACGACTTTTAATGAAAAAAAGCGAAAGCCGGAGAGGTAATGAAGTTTAATGTCACTGGGATAGCTCTCTAAGTTTTAGAGCTTTAGCGATACGGGAATTCAACAGCAAAAAAACACGAACAAATACAATTATAGAGTATCCAGAATCTAGATCGACATAATTTATTCCTCCTTAAAAATGGCAATTTTGCTAGATCAAATCATAGCCCTTCACGGACGGGTACAGCTTATATTTAATGAAGCGAGGCTTATGAAAAACCTTAGATACAGACGATACTCTCTTAAGCTAGGAAATATACAAAATCTGAGAATTAAAGCAAATCGCATTCAACTTACCATTTCCGCAATGTTGTAGTTGTCTATAGGGAGCACACAATTGGCTGCCTGGAAATAAATAAAAGCAAAAAAAAATATGATCAGTAAGGAGTTTGCAAATTAATTAAATAGGAATGTATGAAAAAGTGCAAAATCGGCGAAATATTTTGCCACACTAACCTTCACCCAATTTGTGCCGCGAGCATATGTAGGTATGACCAACCATTGTACTTTGACGAAGATTAAACGCAAACAATATCATTGCATATTCAAAGGATCAACTATTCAAGCGACAATTTACCAACAAAGTTTTGAGTACTCTACTTGAGTATGTGTAGGCAAAGTAGTAGGAGGCATCTTTCGGGAGTTGACGAAAATCAGCTTGGGGCTCTATGAATTGTTACCGCGTTGAATGGCATAACAAATTGCTTAGTTACCTGCATAGTTAGCAGCAAAGGAATTTACCACATAGCAATAAATCAGCAGGTAAAGAAGAATATAGTTGACCTCGGAACTTTAACATTCAAAACGTAAGAAATTGCTTGTGTGGGCAAATTATCAAACTTGAAAAAGATTGTAAGGTACATAAAAGTTTAGGTAAGTGTTTTCGGCAGCACGTAAGGAGTATTACAAAATATTAAAAGTTTATAGTTTTCAAATTTGTATTGATTGGTATGAATTTCAGGCTTGATAAGATATTATACAAACAATCAGCGATCCATTTACATACGTTCGCAAGAAAATAAATGCAATAAAGTAAATATGTAAATGTTTTTGGCCGAGCTAAATATTTTTTACACAATCTGTAGTGGGATCCTACAAGTGAAGTAACAGATGTGGCAAACTGTTATTTATTTAAGCGTTCTTCAACCAAATTCTGAAGTAGAGCGTTTTTGAAAGGGTTTTCGAGATAGGGCGTTTTCGAACCGGCTGTCGAGATAGGTCAATCTTCCACTCAGCCGTCGATATACGGTGACGAGAATGTGAATAGGGAAGACGCATTTTAGCATGTTTTGGCTATTTTTCTTTCTTTAAAAAATATGTTTACTATTTTTTATGAAAA
>NW_016222448.1:0-1456 GCF_001687245.7 Rhagoletis zephyria
CCCCTATCGCACAATGATTTCCGCTCTACCAAACGTCGTTTCATTGCCTTACCGCAAAACCGTTACTTCCCCCGCGAAATTGCATGCTTATCGCAGTCAGTGCCAATTGCTAAGAAAAGCCCCTTGCTAGTTCTCAACCCCCTTCTAGACAAGTGTGGGTTACTCCGGGTCAATGGTCGGTTGGCCCACTCCACTCTTAGCTATAATGAACGTCATCCCCTCATTATGCCCGAAAAATCTCGATTTGCTGTTCTCTATCTTCGTTTTCTCCACGAGCTCCTCCTACATGCCGAACTTCGGCTCATGCAGCAAATGATAAGACAGGAATTCTACATCCCCCGACTCAAACCNGCCACCGGTGTAGATTTTGTTGGGCCTTTTCAAGTAAAAGCCTCCATGCTAAGGTCCTCCACCATTGTGAAAGGCTACGTGGCCGTATTTGTGTGTTTCACAACAAAGGCGGTTCACCTTGAGCTGTGCTCCGATTTGACCACAAACGCATTTCTCGCCGCGTTTGCCCGGTTTGTTGGGCGTCGAGGCTATCCAGCAAGAATGATGAGTGACAATGGCACTACTTTCATTGGAGCCAAAAGAGCAACAGAGAAGGAATTCTGTAGTTTCCTGCAAGAAGTATCTCAAGACATCGTCAAGCAATATTCTCCCCAAGGCATTGATTGGAGATTTATCCCCCCTGGCAGCCCTCACATGGGCGGATTATGGGAATCCGCCGTCAAAAGCTTCAAGATACATCTCAAACGAACAGCAGGAGCACACAAATTCACGTTTGAAGAATTCGCCACTCTTTTAGTTAGGATCGAAGCGGTATTAAATTCTCGGCCCATCTCCGCTCTCTCCCAAGATCCCACGGAATTCACGGCCCTCACCCCTGGCCATTTCCTAAGGGGAACTGCCCTCTTGTCTCTCCCGGAAGTAGACCATAGCAATTTGTCTCTTCTCAATAGGTGGGAGAGGGTTAAAGTTGTGCACCATCAATTCAGCCGCCGTTGGAAGGAAGATTATCTCAAAGACCTTCAGAAACGTTATAGATGGAAAGACACTAAAGTTTCACCGAAAACTGGAGAATGCGTCCTCATTATAGATGATACGTTGCCGCCCACTGAGTGGCGTCTTGGACGCATAGAAAGGACCCATCCCGGTCCAGATGGGCATATCCGTGTAGTTGACGTACGCACCAAAACCGGCATTCTCACTCGGTCTATTGTAAAGCTATGCCCGTTGCCATACGCTAATGGTCCTCCAACACCCACAGCAGATAACTAAACCGATTTTCACCGTTCATGTTGATATCTCTCGTCTTGAATGGCCGCCCTATACCCGCACTGCTTCCATACATTTGTTTNAATTTTCACCGTTCATGTTGATATCTCTCGTCTTGAATGGCCGCCCTACCCGCACTGCTTCCATACATTTGTTTCCCACAATGACTTGACAGGCA
>NW_016222449.1:0-1456 GCF_001687245.7 Rhagoletis zephyria
GCGTGGTTATTGTCCGATTTCAAAAATTTTCGGCCATTTGGTATACTGTACCAGGTCCAATAACTGTGCCAGGTTTGGAAGAAATTGGTGCAGTGGTTACCAAGATATACACATGTAACCATAAGTGGGCGTGGCTACGCCCATTTGCCAAAATGTTTTAACATTCTTATTTTTCGTCTAAAACTCATTGTAAATATTAATTTTGAGTGAATTATCTTTAGTAGTTACTAAAATATCGCAGTTTTCGTATTTCTGAAAATTACCGTTATATGGGAGGTAGGCGTGGTTATTGTCCGATTTCGCCCATATTCAATACCGTCCTACGCCCAAAAGAAGTCCACGTACCAAGTTCGTTAAGATATCTCAATTTTTACTGAGTTATCGTGTGCACAGACAGACGGACGGACAGACAGTCACCGCTTAATCGATTTCTCTTTTCATTCTGATCATTTATGTATACATTTGTCTATATCTATCTCGATTCGTTTTGCCTGTTACAAACCACCGTTATGTGAACAAAGTTATAATACCCTTGTGCACAAGTGCGCTCGGGTATAAAAAATATGATAATTTAAGAATTTCGTGAACTAGTACATAGCATTTNAAAAATTGTTATCACATTTTTACGTATATCATTAAAACTAACTGCAAATTTTTTGACAAATGTCGTATACGACAAAGTTTTATTAAACTCATAAATGGTTGACACTAAACTAAAAAAAATAAGATAATTTAAGAATTTCATGAACTAGTACATAGCATTCTCCGAAACTTTGGAGAAGATCTGTAGTCGTGTTTCTGAGAAAATGCATTCCAAACTTCAATCGTGAATTACCGAAAGTAACTTGTGACAATCTTTTATCCAGGCGACGATATAACATTTAGCTAAAATATGCATCTAAATAAGTTATAATTGTCATTATTCTCGCAGTTGGAGTATATGCCAGACGAGTAACAGGTATATATGTACATACAAGTATACCTAAATTAGCGCGTTGAGCTTGTATATTTATCTCTCTCTAACGCATTAATTCTATATACGTTAGCACCAACGCCCGACAAAGTTATCTCTGTATTTAATAATGGCTCTATGACAAAATATTCATGAAATGTATTCGTAGATTTTTATTTTCTTCATTTCATACATTAGTATTGATCTGAATGTTTTTTACTAAATACAAGGAATAAATATTTAATAAAANAACTATTTCATTTAAGCTTAACCAACTTTTAGTTGCTCGGTGCTAATTTTGGAACGCTTCATGAAATATTTTCATAGACGGTAAATGCAACCCTGGGCGCATCATTAATGAGCTGAAAAACCAAAACAAATAAAAAAATTCCATCGGAACCAATATTCCCAACAGTTATAAAGCAAAAAAAAAACAAGTTTTCCAATTTATGCACTGTTATTTTTACAACGCTTTTATCAACTTGCAATGTTGTGTTCCAGAAA
>NW_016222451.1:0-1456 GCF_001687245.7 Rhagoletis zephyria
CCATGGAAGTGACGCCAAGAATTTGTGAAATAGTTAATTTATAATTTATTTACACTTTTTATCTAATTTTTATTTTTATGTGTTGGGTATTAATTTGGCTTGCCGATTAGTTTAAATAAAAAAAGCTTCAGTGAACACAAATTAACAAAAAGTGTAAGGGGCGCCTAATGATATTAAAATCTGGCTGTACGGCTTGAACGCCAGCGCGGGAAAGTAGTGTATCCTTGGGCAATCCTAGAGAATATGCTTAACAGTCTGCTCACAAATTCTCAATTTGATTTTTGAAGTGAAACTTCTTTAGCGGCGGTTGATTGGTTGTGAGTAAATTGGTAAATTCAACGGAAAATGCACACGGAAATGGTGCAACGGAAATGGAACTTGCAAATAAAAGGTTAAAGAATAACAAATAGAAAAAGACTAATACAAGAATGAAAGTAAAGGTGAGTAGTACATGGATAAAAAGAAAGGTAAAAAAAAAAACAAAAACAAAGATGCGTAAAGATAAAGGCAAAAATGAAGACCAAGGTAAATTTGAACACTTTACTTATATAAGGGCAAAGGTGAAGGGGAATATGTAGATGGAGAAAATGATAAAAAAGTAAGTAAAGTAAAAGTAAAGACAAAAACAAATGTAAAGAAAAAGATCAGGATGNGTAATTATAGAGAAAAGGAATTTACTCGTAGATAGGGACACAGAGACTGAATCTGGGAATTATTTTGGGGTTTTAGAGATTTTCGGGACTTATCGGTATAGTAATCGATATTTGTATCGGTTTTGTTATCGCAATTTTTATCGATTTTTAGGGAACCGATATTTTTAACGATTTTGGTATCAATATTTTTTATCGATATTGTTATCGCTATGGTTATCGATATTTTTATCGTCGATTTTGTCATCGATATTGTTATCGATTTCATCATTGATGTTTTATCGGTTTTCTTATCGATTATTTATTGAGTTTGTTATCGATATTTTTATCGATTTTCTAATTGGTTTTGCTACCAACATTATTACCAACATTATTGCCTAAAAATTGCTAAATTTTTTTCGAATTCGTCATCGATTTTGTTATCGATAGAGTATAAAGATCAAAATGAAGATAAAGGAAAACAGAATAACATAAATGTAATTAGAACGAAGGGGGGTAGTGGTAGGGATCTAGGTAGAAATACAAAAAACAAAACCTTAAGCAAATGCAGATGTATGTATGTATTTATGTACACTGGTTGTGAGACAAAATAGATATGTAACGTAAGGTTCACTTCTCCAAAGTGGCCCAGGCGCACTTATTTTTTTTTTCTAATGGCGGTCGCCCCTCCGCAGTTAATAGCAAATCTTCGAGTGAAAAACTTCACATAAATACCATTTGCCATTCGGAGGCGGCATAAAACTGTGGGTCCTTCCATTTTTTTGTAACACCATTAGCCCTTAACAAAATATTTTTATTATGATTCG
>NW_016222452.1:0-1456 GCF_001687245.7 Rhagoletis zephyria
CTTTTCTCTGCGGCTCACTTGGCTAACGAGTTGTCATGCTTTAGCAACCGTGAAACCATTGTGTGACACCGCAATTTTTAGTCTGCGGTGGTTATGGCTTTTGGTTCTTTAAATTATTTGTTTGTCACTCTGGACGTTTTGGCCCACGAGATTTATGGCATGAAGAAAAATTATTGTAATTTACCAAAATTTTCAGCGCGATATAAAACTGGCCGATCGAAGAGAGTTGAAAACAAACGGATTCCCCGCGTTTTCATCAAGAAAAGTGGAAATAAACCATATTTTTATAAAAATAAATAAGTAAAATTAAATACTTAGAAGATAAATAGTTAAAACATTTCAATTTGTGTTGCGCTTATAATTACGACACAAGGTGTATTTTTAATTTCAATCAAAATTTTTGAGACGATTTCAGATATGTTTGTTATTTTTGGTATATTTACTTTTAACGCGTAAAAACATTCAACCGTTTCACTTGACCAGGTGTCATATTGCATCCGCCATTTTGAATTTTGCAATTCTGACAGCGGTTTCGTATTTGGCGACCTCGAAAACCCCATAGTACGAAATTTCGCATAATTTCTTTAAAGCTTCGAATTTTGGCCGCACTTTTGAATCTCGGCCGCTCTGTGGGACGTGAACTGCTCGATAATTTTTCTTACAAAAATATCTGCGCCTTTATTTTATTTATACCCTGTGGGCCCGGGATTCCATATAAAGTAAGATATTTTTAAAAAGGCGAAGTTTAACAATTTTTTGGGGCAGTGCTACGCCTGCTCAGAGACGAGCTTTTGACACTTTTCTGAGTGGACTACAGTACTGCAGTGACGTATATTACATTTATTTATTTCTTTATTTATTTATTTACCCATAGGTATGCTAAATTTGTCATCTTTCAATAATAGGGTTCGTTCATTTTAAAAGTTTAATCTGCTTGATCCGGATCAACTCGGGAATTAACTGCAGTTGATCCGGATTAAGTCCCAGTTAATCCCGATCAATGCTGCCGTCTGTTTAAGCTTCCTTTCGTAGCAACTAAGGTGGAAATAGACAGGTGTATACCCTTTTACACAAGTGCGCTCGGGTATAAAAAAATTTCGATGCAATAAATTGTCACTCATACGCAGTGGTGACTGTAGGATTAGGTTCAGTGGGAATTTTGAAAAAAATCCCCAGCTAAGAAGCCTCTTTTTAAATCATANATTTTAAGTATTCTCCAACAAAAATGCGGAAAAACCCCTTAGTATCCATTTAGGCATCTGCGAAACAAAGTTTATGAATTTTATTTCCACATGAATTGTTGCAATAATGCTGATTGCAATAACTTATATGCACTTCTTCTCTGTATGTGAATGTGAGAGTGCGCAAATATGCAATAATACTAGTTTTATGTGCCTTTCTTCGTTCATTTTTATGTGCGTTTGAAGAACATGATGATACTTTAAATAAGCAAACA
>NW_016222453.1:0-1456 GCF_001687245.7 Rhagoletis zephyria
AGAAAGGTTCGCTTCTCATCGCAGGGCACTTTCATGGCAAAAAGACTGCGTCCGGTAGTTCGGTAGGCGGCAAAACCTGCCTTGACTGCGCCGATGGTAGTGCCGCAAGTGCCGACAGTGGCAAGGAAAAGGATATTGACGAATTCAAACTGTATCTGACCTCAAATATATCAATGGAGGACTACAATATGGGCTACTGTCTGACTGGGTTCGTGGAACGCCGATGTCAGCACACCAATGCTTATCAAATGACCCACTTCGCCGTCATCAAACGGCAATGGCCGTCCATTAGCAGCGCAGATGCAAAGTCAACGTAATTAAATGAAAACTTTTACATTATTTATTTGTATATTGTACCAATACGAAAATTTAGTATTCGTTTGTATATTTAGCTTGTAAGCTAAGTAGAAATATAATTGGTATTAAGCTAAATGTTGACATAGCTTTAAAACCTAAATAGACATTTCCACAGTACTATTTATGGTAAAGATTTAGGATAAGGAAACTACAGTCAGCTTTTAGGCGCTTGAACGTTAATAGGTAGTATTAGGTATTTATCGCACTACATGCGCAGTCTTTCTATTCCAATATGCGGGATATTTGAAATAAATTTGCTTTGGGGAAAGTATTGAATCCCAGTCGGAAAAGTAGTAATGCATTACATGCGTGATACATAGTTTAATGTATTTCTTATGTACTATGTAATCAGCATTCCAATGTATCCA
This sequence comes from Rhagoletis zephyria, assembly GCF_001687245.7. NCBI lineage: Eukaryota > Metazoa > Arthropoda > Insecta > Diptera > Tephritidae > Rhagoletis > Rhagoletis zephyria. Next base: position 726 of record NW_016222453.1, read on the forward strand.
CAAACTCCAAAAATTCCATATTAAATCACATTCATTTCTGCATTACTGTAATGCAAAATTGAATGCCCCACTTTTCTTAGGACAATGCCGCGGGGGAAAAATGCATTTTCGAATGTGAAAAGGGTTGTTTTACTGATTATTTTTTCGAGCGAGGGCGATGTCCTAGGAAAAGTGGGGCATTCAATTTTGCATTACCTAGTATCGAGAAATTAATGTGTTTTAATATCAAAAATTTGAAAATTTTTGAATACATTAGAATGCTGATTACATAGTTAGCAGTAATGTAATCGAGAACTCATAAGAAATACATTATATTATTTATCACGCATGCAATGCTTTACTACTTTTCCGACAGTACTTACTTTACTTTCAACTAAAGCTAAAATAATTAATATTTTGATATAATTTTAATTAGAACTCAGTTAAGATCCCCTTCTTCGTTTAATATTGGCATAAACAAAGCACTAATAAGAACTCGAGTCATGCAAAATATTTATCTACATCGCATTTAATCAAGTTTGACGAAAACAACTGAAATCAAACAACAAAAAGACGCAGAACACTACAGTTTCAAATGCAATATCAAGGCCCCAAACGAATAATTGTTATTTGATTTGATTAGAATCTACATATCGCACACCTATAATAGTTCAAAGTGCGATCAACACAAAAAAAATAGGAAGATTTTTTGTTTAAATATCACTAATAAGACTTACCTCCAATTAACGAAA
>NW_016222454.1:0-1456 GCF_001687245.7 Rhagoletis zephyria
CTCTCGCCCGTCTCTCGCCCGTCTCTCGCCCGTCTCTCGCCCGTCTCTCACCCGGAGACCATTCACCAGTACAAACTGACCTCCTACTNTCGCCCGTCTCTCGCCCGTCTCTCACCCGGAGACCATTCACCAGTACAAACTGACCTCCTACTCACTCTACGCCGCAGTTTCCGTCGGCCTCCAGACCAAGGACATTGTGGAATACCTGGGCAAACTGAGCAAGACCACCATTCTTGAGAGTATCATCGAGTTTATTCAGGTGAGCTTGTGTTTGATTTTATTTGGCCATTCCTAACACCTTTCCTTTCAGCTGTGCACCCTCAGCTATGGGAAAGTGAAGCTTGTGCTGAAGCACAACCGCTACTACGTCGAGTCGACCTTTCCCGAGGTGATCCAGCGACTGATCAAGGACCAGGTCATTATGCGATGCCGAGTGCGCCGAGAGGAGGCCGGCGATGAACTGATCACTGGCTCCATCTCCACCCGGGCCAACTTTGCCGGCGAAAAGAGCTCCACCTCCGCCGAAGCGGGAGATCCCCGACATGGAGGCGCTAAATCCGCGTCACGTTTTCTGTGAGTCGCCCTGGCTTTGTGCCTGCTGCCTCTGCGTTTGTTTTGATTGTTCTCTCCTCTCACTTGCAGCATGCAACAGATGCAAACACTTTCACCAGCGGACGGCGCCTGAATTCTCAGACAAAGAAGTTTCACCCGATGATCCCCACCAACACCCCATTACCGGGCAAGTATCCCCTTGTGGTTGTGTGTGTGTGTGTGTGTTCCTACCATTGTGCTAACTCTCTTGTTTCCTTTCAGTTGCACCCACCATGTGAGGCCTCGTTCAGCAGCCTGAAGTCGACCTTTGCTGATCTGCAGCTGCCATCTACATGGTGCCCTGTCTGGGCAGCTGCATGGAGCTGGCCATCGTCTCATCTTTCTCCCCAAGTACCTGAAGACGCAGTTTTCGCTGGGCAAGTCGGAAGCAAACCTGTCTCGGTTGCAAGTATCCCTTTGTTATTGTTTGTGTTCCTACCAGTGTGCTAACTTTCTTCCTTTCAGTTGCACCCACCGTGTGAGGCCTTGGCGGCTGACGACAGCGGCGAGGCCGGAACCGAAGTGCCCGGGGCGGCCTCTCGCTGTGGCGGACGTCTCCGCGGAGGACGAGTACGGCGCCAAGGACTTCACCAAGGAGCTGGTGGTGCGCGAGAACCACGCCGGCCGCCTCCGACGGGAACATCTTCCTGGAGACCTTCTCGCCACTGTACAAGCAGGCTCAGGACTTTCTCATCGCCGAGCCCGTCTCTCGCCCGGAGACCATTCACCAGTACAAGCTGACCTTCTACTCACTCTACGCCGCCGTTTCCGTCGGCCTCCAGACCAAACTGGGCAAGCTCAGCAAGACCACCATCCCCGAGAGTATCATTGAGTTTATTCAGGTGAGCTTGTGTTTGATTTTATT
>NW_016222455.1:0-1456 GCF_001687245.7 Rhagoletis zephyria
TTTACCAGGTCAATCAGAAGTCCTGTCCGGCGGAAATCACCGAGGAGGTCCACCACATGGTCCAGGAGATGGTCAGCCCCGTCTACCGCCAGGACTGCGGCCCGGTGGCCACCTACAAGAAATGCTATGAAACGCTGCCTCTTTCAGTGCAAGAGGTCTTCAAAAAGGCGGAGACCGCAGAGCCCCCCTTTAAAAACTTTTAAAAAATTAGTCTATTTTGTTTTTTAAGTTACCGCTCTCATTTTTTAGGTTGATGGAAGGGAACTTGTAGTTTAAATTTTGTATTTTTTTGCTTTTGCTTTTGTTGTTTGTCTTGTTTTTTTATTTTTTTAAAATTTTGCCAAAAAATAGATCATTGTGTATTTAATTAATTGAAAAAACATTGAACAGTTTTTTAAGTTTAAAAATAGCTGATACAGCATTGAAAGCACCCTAAAACTGTGAATGTAATAATGTTATACTTTTAAAAAAATAAATATCGTAAAAATTAATTTTGTTTAAAATGGTATTTCTGTTTTATCATGTAAAAGCGCTTTTCTAGGTCACCAACAAAAAAAAGATTTTTTTGCATCAAAATAAACGGTAATTCAGTAGAAAGTTCAGCCCCAAATGCTCTATTTATTCACTTTACCAGAAATGGGCGCCCTTGAAAAAGAACAAAATCCAGACTAGTCACATACAACACATAAAAACTTGAAATCACAGTTAAAAAACCAAATAAAAACTGTACCCGGCACACTTGAACTGGCAAACAAAAACTGAACTAGCCAGGACAACAAGGAAAATGGCCAAGTACCTACTCGTCAGTTTTTTTGGTAATTCAAGTTGACAGTTTATTTATTTACATTTTACTAAAAAAAGTTTTCTTTTTGTTAGCCCTAATCTTGGCGTTTGAAAATGTTGTCGCGCAAGATAACAGTAATCCAAAGTGCACCACCATTGGCGACGCCTGCAGACCGGACACCAGCTACCTGATGGAGTTTCCCCTCAACTACACCGACATTACCGGCGAACAGCAGGTAAAGTGGCCCACTACTGACAAGGACGTCAGCGCCTACTGCACCCACCTGGACGACCTCCAGAACTGCCTAAAGGGGCTGATCAACCAGTCGAATGGAACTTCCGCTTCTAAATTAGGCGGTGCCAAACTCTGCAAAGATGAGCTGATTCAGGCGAAGAAGATCGCCGTCATGCTCTCCGTGTACTTCAAGTCGGTGTGCATTACCGCCAAGCGGCGCCAGGACGCCCTCCAGCGGGTGGAGTGCTACAAGAAACCGGAAGTCCACCAGAAGGTGGTGCCCATCGCCTACCGGACCTTCGTCATGGTCACCTTTGCCAATGTGAACAATGGCAGCACCGAGGATGGCAACGGCGGCGACCACCAGTCCTGGTGCTGTGCGATGCTCTACTTCCGCGACAGCACCTACCAGGTCAATCAGCAGTACTGCAGTCCGGA
>NW_016222456.1:0-1456 GCF_001687245.7 Rhagoletis zephyria
GCTAACGAGTCTGGTAGTAATGCAGCAGCTGCGCAGGCGTGGTGGTGCGAGAGGCGCATCATGAACGGCAGCAGCTGTATTTATGCATATGTATGCAGTTACTAAAGGAATTGAAATAAAAGTCACGTCTTTGATTTACTTACTAGATTTCATTTCAATAAAAGCAGAAATAAAAAAAATTTACAAACACAAAAACTGATAATATTGATGACTAAGAAATAAGTAGGAACGTACATTTAATAAGGGCAAGCGCATAAAGGCGACAGCGTGTGACTTGTCGCACGTTGTAATAATAGACAAAGGCAAGTAAATGAAAAAAATCTAGAAAAAAAGAGAAAACAGTTTAAGATTTCCAATGCAAAAAAACAGAAAAATATATGTGGATTACTTTGGAAAGCGTCTCTATATCTAGCGCATGCGGATGCGCAATGATTCTCTACAAACAAGCCAGTACTTGCATGTGTAGTTTAGACATTTCTACAGTGTTCCACATAACTGAAAGCAACGCTTTTGAACTAAATTACTTATTTTGCGTGTAAAAGTTGTTTACAGTGGAAAAAATCTATCACAGCACAATTATTCTTGAACAAACTTAGCTTGAAAACCATATCTCAAAATTTTCATAAATTTTTTAGATGGCAATCCCTCTTTAGCTACTTACCATAAAACTGCTCTTCTCACCACAAATTTTAGGAACTTAATATTAATTTGTCAAAAAAATATTTTTTCAAATTAAAATAATTTTTACGGAAAAAATTTTAGGAAAAATTTCGAGCTTGAAATATGCACACCTATTTCGCTCTTAATTAATCGAAAACTGCAATTTATATAATATTTTTATTCACATAATTTACTTATATAGGCCTATGGCGCTCAAAGCGTTAAAGCAAGTTTGTTTTAGAAACAATTTTTTAATATGTTTTCATTATAAACTTTTAGCAAAAAAAATTTCCAAAATAAAGAANACTAAATCGGAAACTCCATATTTGTATTCATATCTTTTACTTATAACCGTATGGCGCTCATAGTGTTAAAGTATTCCTAAGCAAATTTGTTTTAGAAACTTAATTTTAGAATATTTTTTCATTAGTTTTACAAAATAAAAGTACTTTTTACAGAAAAAAAATATTAAGAAAAATTTGGAGCTTAAAAAATATACCCGCCTATTTGGCTCATGATTAATCGCCAACTGCATTTTAAATCATATTTTTATTCACCCCTAAGCAACGTAGTTTTAGAAATTTAATTTTTGAATATTTTTTCATTATGAATTTCTAAGAAGAAAATTTGTTTTACAATATAAAAATAAATATTTTTTCTAAATGAAACAATTTTCATAGAAAAAAAATCCAGCTTGAAATCTGTACGCCTATTCGGCTCATAAATAATCTCAAACTGCAATTGAATTCATATTCTTATTCATATCTTTAACTTATAGGCTTATGGCGCTCAAAGG
>NW_016222457.1:0-1456 GCF_001687245.7 Rhagoletis zephyria
ATAAAAAGTCAATTGTGAAATTATTGGAAAATGGGAGTATCGCTGCCCACTTATAAAGAATTTATGTAACTCAGTAGCAGCTTCAGCAACCCCCTCCAAACTACAGTGAAACTAAAAAACCTGCTGAAAAATTTTTAAATCATACAATAGCCGCGCTCACCTTCCATATAGCGACAATTTACGAAACCTGATATAAGGCCGCAACTAAAAGAGCTACTTCACTTAAAATCAGCGTTTGAAATATCCTAAATAACCGGTGAATGATTTTGGTAAAAAAAACCCGTCATTCAGTATGTGCGTTGGGTACATAAAATTCAGTTATACTTCTTCACTTGTTTTTTTTTCGATTTACTGCAATGGCTTGGCTTTATTTAATTTTATTCTGTCAATTCATTCATATTAAATGTGTTTTCCTTGCGATTTAGTGGGGAAAATGAAACGGAAACGGATACGACTGCGACAGAGATTAGCATTTGCCAACGATGACATGCATACACATACATACATACGTACCTACAAAAGTATGAATGTGTGTATATTGCGGGGTTCTTGTGCATACATACGAACAGATATCCATTAACAGTTAAGTATGTATGTATGTATGTGCATGCAAAAGTCATTGCTCAGCGCAGCTGCATCACCATTGAACGAAAGGCATGCATCTGCCACTGCAGATAAATGTATGTATGTATGTACTAAATTTACATACTTTTATGGTTTTGTTTAAGGAAGAGAAGTTTAGCGACAATAGCTTTGACAGAAAAATACTATTGTTAACTTGTTGTATTGAATGAATAGCTAAAAAGTTAATCACATACACCGACGAATAAATAAGCACAAGTAAGTATTTAGTATGAACGAAAAATACTTGATTATTATCTAATACAACGAACAAAGGCAGTAAGCTGATAGCTAATTAGTTATAACCGAAAATTAATTAGATGCAATGACAAAAGCGAGCTTGTAAATATAGGTAGATTGGAAACGATCATTGGAAAACTGTCAGAATATGATGAATGGTGGCCAAAGGATGGAAAATTGTAATGACAAATTCATATCATAGTTTCCTAGGACTTTATACAGACCAATTATTCTGGTGACATATAAGGATAATCCTGATTTCCACAAATCAGCAGACAAAACAAGATCAATGCCGGCTGTGTCGAAGTAATTCAGAAAAAATGCCATTATATATTTAAAAAAAGTTAAAAGAAGACCAAACGTGAATTTTTCATTAATTCTTATTTTTTTTTAATTTTGGTACAAAAAAATTTGAACTTATTTGGCTTTGTTCTTTTCTAAATAAAAGCATTATTTTATGTTGGTAGTTTTACTAACTTTTTTCTCATGACTTCATACCAATATAAGCATTTTCACTGTACGAAAACTATGTAAAATAAAAATAAATATTTTTAATTTCAAAATCGGGAACCGGTTTTTTTATCAAATCGCAATT
>NW_016222458.1:0-1456 GCF_001687245.7 Rhagoletis zephyria
ATAAGCCTGTCTGCACTAACACCAACTCTTCGTGCTCATCAATCACCTGGCCATCGGTGGATTCCTGTTTTGGCACAAGAATTCTCTTCAAGTAGCCAGCGTTTTCGACCTTGATGCCATTGGATGTTTCGTAACTGATGACAGAGAAGAAAGTATGTAGTACATATATGTAAATAAGATTGTCTTGGGATACAGAAATTAAGTAAAAAGAAGAGATGGCTCTAAGGTCATCTATTTAAATAGCTTGAAATAATATTGTAAAGTTTTTTTTTTTAAAGAAATTATAAAGTCTTTCCCGAATTAAGCTAGGAATCCAGCTCTCAAGAAACATCACAAGAATTTTTCATTATTTTTGTTGCTTATAAAATTACTTTACCTTTGCTGTAAATTTTCTTGAAGATATAAAAGTTATTAAACTAATTTAAGAAATTTTAACAGAAAAAAATTTTTCTTTTCCATTTCGTGAGCGTTATTTTATATGAAATATTCCATTTTCTTGAGAGCTTGAAACAGCCCTTTATTGACTAAATCCTGTAAATCTGAATAACTTCACCTATTTGACAAATTTGAAATTTTTTGAAGAAGCAAAAATCTGTTCAAACGGCTACATGTACTATAAGTAAATAATTGTACAGTATTAAAAATAAAAAAACAAAAAAAAATCTACCATCAATAAAAAATTCTCCGCACCGTGCGACAAAAAACAAAAAAAAATTCAAAACCCACTAAACAATGCTGACATCCGGAATTTTTTAAAGGAACTCAAAATTTCAAAAATACGATAGTATACGCAGTGCAATGTAGAATATTAATACAAGTAAAAAAACCCGACTTCAACTTATTAAATCGGTTGACGTGGTCCAAAGTTATGCGGTAGCATACATAAAAAAAAAAAAATATATATTCCGACGAACTGATAACCTCCTAATATAAATTTTTTTTAATTCTACAAAATTTTCTCTTTTATATGAGACCCATATTGTTCTTTTTGATTGAACTGAGTTTTTTTAATAATTTTTAAAATTAATCATATCGTTACAATCTGAAAGTATATTAAGCTCAAAAATTCGTATTTTTTATCCCAAAAAAGCCTTTAAAATTGTAATTCAAGAGTAAGCTACCACAAGTACAGCCGAATGAACAAAGCTTTAACGTAATTATTCGTTAAGCATTGCTTAGTACTTAATCGAATGAAAAATATTTTACTACTAAAAAGCCCCTATTTCAACGTTTAAAAGAAGTCAACTGTATATAAAATACACCTAGGCATATGTATACAAATCTATCTAAGTATGTGTTCATGGTCCGATAGCAGCACATTGGTGTAGTCAACGGAAGAACTTTATACCCTGTTGCATTTCTTGAAGCCCTTCAAGACGAGCTTCGAAGCCACTATAGAGGTGGGAGGCTGGCGTGCGGGGCAGGCCTGGCCTTTACAGTTGGGTCGTAGATGGAG
>NW_016222459.1:0-271 GCF_001687245.7 Rhagoletis zephyria
AGAAAAGGATCGGCACTCACCACCTATTTGCTGGCTTTAAAGCCGCTTTGACAGCACTAAAAGGATTTTCCTATATGCCGCTATGTCTGAATTTGGCTTCCCCTCAAAACTCATACGGCTGTGAAAAATGACGTTGAGCAATACCACCAACTCTGCTCTGTTGCCTTCGCCACCAAACGGGGTTTCTGACAGGGCGACTCTCTTTCATGTGACTTCTTTAATCTGATGTTGGAGAAGATAATAAGATCTGCAGAACTGAACCGCTCAGGAA
>NW_016222459.1:707-1456 GCF_001687245.7 Rhagoletis zephyria
CTTTAATCTGATGTTGGAGAAGATAATAAGATCTGCAGAACTGAACCGCTCAGGAATAATTTACTATAAGAGCGTACAATTGCTGGCTTATGTCGATAAAACTGACATTATCGGTAAGAAAAACCGCGAAGTGTGTCCTGGCTTTTCCAAGTTGGGCAAGGAAGCAAGGCGAATGGGTCTGGTGGTAAACGAGAACAAGACGAAGTATCTCCTTTTATCAAACAAACAGTCAGCACATTCGCGCCTTGGCACCCACGTCACTGTTGACAGTTACAATTTCGAGAAAGTAGAGAATTTCGTTTACTTGGGAACCAGCATTAACACCGATAATAATGTCAGCATGGAAATCCAACGCAGAATCACTCTTGGCAACAAGTACTGCTAAAGTCCTCTCTCGGCGTACGAAAACCACACTATAAGTCACTCATCATGCCCGTGCTGGTATATGGCGCAGAAGCATGGACAATGACAACATCCGATGAGGCGGCTCTTGGAGTGTTTGAGAGAAAGATTTTGCGGAAGATTTACGGGCCTTTACGCGTTGGCGATGGCGAGTACCGCAGACGATGGAACGATGAGCTGTATGAGCTTTACAACGATATGGACATAGTGCAGCGAATTNAAGCCAAATAAGAAGAAGATGAAGAGAATAGATCTATAACTTCATCAGTCACACAGTGTTATAATCCCGACGAAAACTTTGACGGTGGTACCAGGAGGGGAACGGTACATGACGGTAGGAAGTTTTG
>NW_016222460.1:0-1456 GCF_001687245.7 Rhagoletis zephyria
CTTGCCGATACTGCGAAAGTTAGAGGTTGGTGGTCTGTATGAATTTCTAGATCCGCTACTCCGTATAAGTAGTTTCTTAGACTCTTTAACGCCCATATGATTGCGTATAACTCCTTTTCGTTTGTCGCATAATTTCGTTCAGTTTTGTTTAGGGTTTTTGAAATGAACGTAATGGGCTTATTATCTTGTGCTAGTACGGCTCCAATTGCTTCATTGGATGCGTCTGTTGTTAGTATAAATTTCTTGCTAAAATTTGGTTGTGTCAATTCTACTTGTTGAATTAATTCGTTTTTTAGTTTGTCTACTGCGTTTAATGCCTCTTTATCTAATTCAATTATAACTTTTTTTGACTGATTTTGAGAAACTCTTCCGTTTTCTCCTGCTAAATACTTTGTTAATGGCTTTGTTATGTGTGCATACTTGTACACAAACTTCCTATAATACCCTGTCATTCCTAAGAAGCTTCTTAATTGCCTTAGCGTTCTTGGTACAGGATAATTCCTTATTGTTTCAATTTTCTTTTCGTCCGTTTTAATAACATTATGAGCTACTTGGTAGCCCAAAAATTCTACGTTTGACTTGAAAAATTCTGATTTCTCAAGTGATATTTTCATGTGCTTTTTGCAGGGTATTTATTATTTTAACTAAATGTTCATAGTGCTCGTCAGCGTTGCTAGAGTAAACTATGATATCGTCTATATAGACGTGACAAAATTTTCCTACGTATTGACGAAGGATATTATCCATAGCTCGTTGGAATATTGAAGGAGCATTCCGTAATCCAAAAGGCATTCGAATATATTCGTATTTGCCGTTGTTCACGGAAAATGCTGTTTTTTCAATATCTTCTGGTTTCATTAATATTTGATGGAAACCCGATTCTAAATCGATTGTAGAGAAAACTTTCGCTTTCCCTAAATTGGAAAGTATTACATTGCAATCTGGGATGGGATACTTGTCTGCTATCGTTTTCTCGTTTAACTTTTTGTAATCAATAACCATCCTCATTTTTGGAGTACCGTCTTCATTGGTACCTTTCTTGAGAACCACCCATANTACTCCAAATAGGACTGTCTGTAATAGTCCTGATTTCTGCGTTTACGTCCGTTCTAAAAGGTAGCGACGTATCTATTTTCCCATGTTCATTTAAAATCATAGTTTTTATTTCCCCTATTTTATGCTCGTTGTTTTCTTTTAAGTTATTTATTTGTCCTAGCTCGATTTCGTCAAGGGTGTAAAATTTCTCTTTTTTGTTAAGAGCGTATTATCTTCAAAATTTAATTGTATTTTCGCTTTGCTTAGCAAATTCATTCCTATTAGTATATCGCTTTCTAAATTTTTAACTTCATAAAATCGTGTTGAGTGGTTAAAGATGTATGCATTATAACAATGCGTAATTGCAAGGGCAAGGCAAGGGGTTGCTTCGTCTAAAAAAGCATTCTCCTGTATATTGTTA
>NW_016222461.1:0-1456 GCF_001687245.7 Rhagoletis zephyria
TGGATCGGCTGAGTTCACCTCAGCCTTTGACAAAACCCACCTCATACGTTTGGAAACTGTTATACTGTGGTATGCAAACTGTGTGTATATGCAGAGTTGCGACACATTGCAACCATATACATTGCATATTTTAAATACTCAATATAGCAATGAAGCATTTCTCTGAATTTTCCATTTTTAAAACACCAATGGTAACCAATAACAAACGAAGCACCAACTTTGTTTCTGATGCGCTGATTGCGCTAGCGATGCGTTTCGATAAATTTTCGGATGCGTTTTGCAAAAGTATACATCATCAGCATTTTGTAGTTCGGCGTTATGGAACATTCAATTTTGTACGTATGCAATGCAATTGAGGTTTTGGAAGTCAGCCATTCCGTCGCCGAGTACTGTCGTTCACCCCGGTGGACGAGAGTCTAGCCATAATCCGCATCAAAGCGAGATTATTCAACATCTCGCTCATCTGCGTCCATGCCCCGACGCAAGAGAAGGCTGAGTTATCCAAGGATCTCTTCTATGAGCGCTTGGAGTGCACGTACGAGCGCTGCCCACGCCACGATATCAAAATCGTGCTTGGCGACTTCAATGCCAGGGTGGGCAAGGAAGGGATCTTTGGAACCACCGTCGGAAAATTCAGCCTCCACGACGAAACGTCCGACAACGGACTGAGGCTGATCGATTTCGCCGGGGCCCGAAACATGGAAGTATGCAGTACTAGGTTCAAGCATAAAAAGATTCATCAAGCTACGTGGCTGTCTCCGGATCGAAAAACAAGAAACCAAATCGGCCATGTTGTGATAGACTGAAGGCATGCTACCAGTGTTTTGGACCTACGTACCCTCCGAGGCCCAAACATTGACTCGGACCACTATCTTATTACAGTCAAAAAATGTGCGCCCAAATATGCAAGGAAAGCTTAACGTCGAAAAGCTGCAATCACAACGGACAGCCAATGCATTCGCTACTCGACTCTCACACCTGCTCTCAGAGAGCACTCTTCAACAAGCCGAAATATGCGAGCAGTGGAACTACATTTCCTGCTCATTAAGTACCGCCGCCGAAGATATAGTCGGATTTCAGCGAGCCCGAAAGAACAACTGGTACGATGAGGAGTGTCAGGAAGCTGCAGAGAAAAAAAATGCCGCTTACAGGTCACGCTGCGATCGGGCGCAACGCGCGCTATTTGCGACCGCTATGGGGATCTGAAAAGGGAAGCGAGAGTATTTGCCGCAATAAGAAGAGAGAGGCCGAAGTACGTGAGTGCGAAGAGCTTGAAATGCTGGCCGACAGGAAGAATGCCCGAAAATTTTACCAGAGAGTTAGGCTACTTACGGAAGGTTTCAAGACCATGGCGTACTTCTGTAAGAACAACGATGGCGACCTAGTTACAGATGTCCAGAACGTACATAAATTATGGAGGGAACACTTTTCCACGCTACTGAATGGTAGCAGCACG
>NW_016222462.1:0-1456 GCF_001687245.7 Rhagoletis zephyria
AAGAAATGCAAGCGAAATAGAGAAAACTAGAAACGACTAAAAACGAACGTTGGGAAGAGGTTGACTAAAATTTTGAAATTCAATTTTCCGCTACACGCCCACACAGCTGCTCTCTACTGCTTTGCCCGCACCGCAGGAATTTCATTCACTCATATGAGTCTTCCACATGCAAACATATATATACAGTGGCGGGAAAATAAATAAACACGTGAGGCATTTTAACAAGTTTTGTCTATTTTAATTTTTTTACTAGCAGGCGTGCTTGAGAGCCCCTAGAAAGTATTTTTGTGATGTTTGATTNAATATTTATTTGGCGTCTTTTGCTCTAATAAATATAGACATAAAATAATAAATTTTAAATAAACAAAGGCAAAATATCCAAAACTTGTTAAAATGTCGTATCCCTATTTGTTTGCCCGCAACCGTACATACAGAGAGTCAAGTGGGTGGCAACACCTGCCCATTTGGCGTCTGCGTAAGTAGGCTATTAGGTATTGTTATTGGCACGCTTATGAAAAATGCAATTGAAATAAATATTTTTGGTACTACTTAACTCGTTTTAGCACTTTAAAGGATTTTTCGAAAGTCCAGTGCAAACAGGATGTTGAAGTTGGCGTTTGAATGCATTAGTAATCGAGCCTTAGTAATGGATAGGTGAAAGTAATTGAAACAAATATATATACATCTACGAAAAGCGCGACATTTATTTTTGCTTAATTGAAAGTAAAGCGGCCAATTTGGAATACTGAGCAGATTTTGAGAACAAATTTTCGGCTATGAGATTTGATCAGTACTCGCCTATATTACATAATAATCAGCAGCTGAAATAATGAAGTAGCCTAATGCACAAATACTTGACCCTTAGTGACGAATAAATGAAAGTTACACAGCAAATGAACGAAAGTAAATCAAAAAATACTAAGCAGATATATATATCTATAGAAAGATCGCTTACACACTGAATATGAGGAATAGCTTTGACATATCAATGTCAAGGTTTTACATACAAAATAAAGACATACACGAAAATTAAAAAAATTGGTGTCGCAAACAGGGTTTGAAAAAATTCTTCTTTTTTAACTGCAAAAAATTCGACAAAATTTTGACTTTGACCAGCTATAACTCAGCGAGCTTATTAATTTATATGAATAAGTTACAATAATGTGTCAAATTTGTTAGTTTTAAAGGAAAGAAGTTTTTTCGAATTTTCGCGACTTTTTTAGTTAAATTCTTTCATGATAGCAACTTCAAAAAACTTGTTTAAAATTTCAAAGTTTTCCTGGATGTCTTTATTTTGGACGTAGAATAAAATAGATTAGATTAGATGTTGATTTAACTCTGGAAGTGCCTCGCTCTTATGACCCTGTCTGTGGACTTGTTAGTCGAAACGACTAACGACAGGCATATAGTCTGATATTGCTGGAATTTAGTACTGAATCCTACTTCGAGCCACGAT
>NW_016222463.1:0-227 GCF_001687245.7 Rhagoletis zephyria
AAGTTTTTTGGTATTAAAAAATTACACACAAAGATATATGGGTAAATATGACTTAACAATAGTGCCACCTAAAGTGTCACTAAAAAGTGATTACAAGTCTTTATAAGCATTCTCCCCAAATACCTGTCAACTCAAAGGTCTATGAGTCGCACATTATTGGAAAACTAAAAATGGTCTAATTACTAATATGTTAATATTTAAATGGAGCCCGGAATGGTTTCTGAAAA
>NW_016222463.1:253-809 GCF_001687245.7 Rhagoletis zephyria
TCCAAACTGTACCTTTGGCTGTGCTTTACATGACTTGTGATGCCATCTAGCGGAAACAAAAGGTTTCCAGTTTGATCTCTTTTTTTCTGATAGATGGCATTACAAGTCAGGTAAAGCACAGCCAAAGGTACAGTTTGGACCCGATTTTCTCAAAAACCGTTCCGGGCTCCACTAAAATATTTACATATTAGTAATCAAACAATTTTTAGCTTTCCAATGATGTGAGACTCATCGACTTTTGAGTTGCCGGGTATTTGAAGAGATTTTGTTTTCACTCTTTCAATCGCCGTTTTAAGCATAAAAATGTTATCTTTAAGGGGAAACACCGCGCGCATAGCAACTTTTTTTCAAACTTTTAGTTTTCTTTTCTAGTCAACAACCTTTTTTTAGCAAGATCTTGAATCACTCAAGTGCACTTTCCGCCAAAACGAGTAATTCCACAAAACTGAACAAGTTGTCAAATTAAAGATGAAAAAATTATCTTGATTTTGTCTGGCTCGGATTTTTAAATTTCAGCTTTGTTGTATATTTAAAAAATATTTGAAATCTGCACATA
>NW_016222463.1:850-1456 GCF_001687245.7 Rhagoletis zephyria
AAGTCGAATTTTTTTATTTTTTGGCTCTCGTATTATTCCTATATGAATTGTCCTTTTTTTTGTTAAATTGTTTTTCTCAGGCCCTGAAACGGTTAAAAATCTAGTTTTTGTGTTAAAATAAAGTTAAAGAATTGGACTAGAACGTAATGAAGCCCTTTTTTCAAAATTTAATATTTTTTAATTTTTTGCAAACGTTTAAAAGTACAAAAACGCACATTTTTCAACTTCAATCAATCACAAAAACTAAAGTATAACAAATTTGGCAAAAAAAGCTTCATTACGTTCTAGACTAATTCTTTAACTTTATTTTAAAACAAAANAAGCCAAAAAAATAAGAAATTCGACTCACTCTCACCTTAAGTCAGTTTTCAAAGTTTTTCGTTTTTCACCACCATTCAAAAATCATTATCTGAAACTTCAAACTACTTAAAATTATTCCGAGTTAGACAACTTAGTTAATTTTGTCACCTTTTATTTGACACCTTGTTCAGTTTTGTGGAATTACCCGTTTTGACGGAAAGTGCACCTGAGTGTTCAGAGCACTGATGTCGTTACCAACAGTGACCCACCCATCGGAGGACCATAGTATCAACACAAAACTGTTCT
>NW_016222464.1:0-1456 GCF_001687245.7 Rhagoletis zephyria
TTTTTAAGGAATTTGGCTACCACTAAAAATGATTCGCGGCAACACTGGTTGTTATTACATACCATTGAGAATGCCAGGATTTTTTTTGCCGAGTTTTCACCAATTTTAATTCAGTGCTTGACGGTTATTGCACTTGATTTCGATTTAATTAATTCGCTTCAAACAATTTTTTCTGAAATTCTTCAACGAAAAGTGATTTCAAAGGTGTCATTGTGCGCGCAATCAATCCGATCGATAATTTTGGTGTGTTTGATTTTCCAGGCTCATTCGTTCCTAATTCTATGGAAATCTATTTTCGATTTCGATTTTCAAACGGTAAGTAACCTCTAAAGGCGTTCACTTAGTGAGGTTATTACATTTGTTTTTGTACGCGCATAGATAATTTCTTAATTAAGTAATTTTGAATAACGTGATTAGTTTTCAAGTGTTATTTACAATGCCGCGACCCAGAAGATCTAATCTTTCACAACGAAGTCGTAATGCAATTAGACTTCAGAATATTGCAAATGAAATCACTGCAGATGAACAAGAAATCGCACGAGAACAGCGCCGGGTTAGTATGGTCAGACTTCGTGCTTCACAAAAACAAGAACGAAGAGAGGCAGTACGTCAAACTGCTCATTTGGCAATAAGAAATCGTCGAGCTTACCATACAGATCAACAACATGATTATCTTCGACGTGCAAGAAGAAGTTATTCGAGTGTTCATTTGAATCGAGTACACTGAAAATAAAATCTTCGTAAATATAACGAAAACTTGCGTGTATATATTCCGAAATTTTTCGTCATTTTGAGCCACGAAAATTTTCGTTGATTGTGCAAAACCGTTTTCGTACATACTACGAAAATATGAGACGTCAGATCTTTAGTACATTTTATGAATGCATTCGTACTATTTACTAACGAATTTCGTAATATTTACTAAAGAATTTCGTGCTATTTCTTTGTTTTTTTTTACGAAATTTTTATAAAATGCACAAAAATAATTCGTATATTTAACGAAATTATTTTCATAAAATCTGCGCTTGCTTCGTAGAATGTGCGATTGCTTTCATTCTCCACACTGTAAAAAACATATTACGAATTATAATACAACACACACTTCTTTGTTTTTATCGTTAATTTTAAGCTTTTTTGTTTAACAAAATGTTTTACAAAAACGCTTAACATTAATGACTAAAATATAATCAAAGTGTAGTGTTATAATTTGAGCCATATTTTTTATAATGTTAAGAATAAAATCAATCATACATACGGATGAAGTTCAGATATTATAAGTATAACTGTCGTAAAAATAAGTTTTACCTAAGTTTTCTTACTACACTGTAATTTAAAACGAATAAAAAAGGTTATTTTACTTATAATAAAACTTAAGTCTTTTATTAATATGCATACGAATAGGTTATCTATATACCAAGGAATGAAACCGATTCAAAATAACGTTCCGGTTTGGGTT
>NW_016222465.1:0-1456 GCF_001687245.7 Rhagoletis zephyria
TCTTTTTCAACTCCTTTTCCCATGCTTTCTCTAAGCCTGTCTTCACCCGTTCAGTTTCGTCGGCCACCGGACACCGGTTAAGATCCTCAAATTCGAGGCCGTTGTTTTTGTAGCCAGTAAAGAAGGTTGGAAAAACAAACCTAGCGTAAATTCAGAAAGTCATTTGACAATCACCAGCTAATTTCTAAAGCACGTACCACAACCAAAAGCGAGATAAAAAGTTTGCTTCATCGTATCTTGATGGTTTGCTAAATCGTGAAATGTATTTCGGCTTATTTTGGCCTTTTTCTTTCATTTTGTTGTTCTTGTTTTTTTATCGCAACACTGGNCAATCACCAGCTAATTTCTAAAGCACGTACCACAACCAAAAGCGAGATAAAAAGTTTGCTTCATCGTATCTTGATGGTTTGCTAAATCGTGAAATGTATTTCGGCTTATTTTGGCCCTTTTCTTTCATTTTGTTGTTCTTGTTTTTTTATCGCAACACTGGTTTTTTCAGTTTTACGTTTTGAAGCAGAACAAAAAATGTTGAACAGCTTTTAGAAAAGGTCGATTGACGCTTTTTACCAACCAACTTGTGATATTTCTCCTGTTGTTGTGCGGTTTAAAAAATAATTAATTTTAAGCTGTTGTCTTAATTGATAACAGCGACATCTAAAAAGGCACGCCAGTTTTGATGTCAGGTATATGTGAGCAAGACGATTTTATTCCCTTTTATACTGCACTTCTTTTGTACAATTTTACGACACTGCAACGAAAATTCCCCTCTCTGTGCAACACCAAATGACCCTCAGTAAAATTTGTCCTCTTTACGAACAATGTGCGTATTAGCGGCCAGATTAGTACCTTCAAAGATGTCCAGATAGTAGTGATAAGAAAAATACAGTAATCTAATAACCGCAACTGTCTGAGCGCTGTCTAGAGTGCTGATGAAATTACAAGAGGAAATGAAGTCATTGAACAAAACTGAGCTTCTTCTCACCTGTTAATTATCATCCGTAAAGAACATGCACTAATAAATTTTCAAACATTATTGCAACAAATAAAGCATAAAATAAAATGTCAGTGGTATTTTTTAAAAATAACGCATCGTTAACTTTTAAAGCAGTTTATAGCGCATATAAAAAAGCAAAACAAAAAAGGTCGTATTGTCCGGTCGAACAGATTACGTTTTGATGCACCAAATATTGCACACAGTCCTGAGTATGTCTTTTTGTGCATTTTGCGTAGTTAACATTGTGCAGTGTTTTAGTTCACTTTAAAGCTGGTTCTTATGCATGTAATAAAAGTGCTTTTAATTCTAAGCAACTAACATGATGTATTACAATTTAATTGCATTTTGAATCTAAAGTCTAATTGGGTTTTTTGAATAGTAGCAACTGCTTTTTTTAAACTAGAAGCGTTTTAAAAAAAATGATCCAGAAAGAAACTATAGATAATAAAGGCAGTTTTATCT
>NW_016222466.1:0-1455 GCF_001687245.7 Rhagoletis zephyria
CAGTAGATCAATAATTATCGATAACTCTGTAAGTTGAAAGAACTCCATTACGACAATATCGATAAAAAGATACATTTCTTTAACTTGACAAATTTCGTTAATCCCACACGTTTTTATAGCTCGATAACTATCCGTAAATTTGGACAACTAAGTTTCTGTGTCNATACATTTCTTTAACTTGACAAATTTCGTTAATCCCACACGTTTTTATAGCTCGATAACTATCCGTAAATTTGGACAACTAAGTTTCTGTGTCTATAAATTTCGACAACTCAGTAAACATTGATCAGTTTGAATAATTCGATACGTTGCGATAACTTAATAAGCATGGATAAATTTCGATAACTATAAATTTCGATGATTGGATAAATTTCAGTAACCTTTATGGCTGATTTTATTTTGATTCCTATCGGAAAATTTCAACTCTGTTAACCTAATTCTTATGTATTTCTCATTGTCCCCATTTTCGCCTATACCTCAATTTTCATCTTTATCTTCACTTTTGCCTTTTTTTGTCTTCATCGTTATCACTTGTGACTTCATTTTCATATTTATCTCTATTTCAAAGTTTAATTTCAAATACGAAGTAAAACAAAATGCTAAACAGCTTAAATTGAACAGGTTGCATAAACAACCATACACAAATATGGAAATTTTTAAACGACGATTTTCAACCAATTTCGAAACTATAAAAACTCTCCTCATCTACAGAAAATTACCTTTCCAATGGTATTTTTGGTTTTGAAATCGGTAACTTTACCTTGGTCTTCATCTTTGTTTTTATCTTTCACATCTTTGCTTTTATCCTTTTCTTTTTGTATTCACGTAGATGAGATGAGGTGCGATGATGTGATAAGATGTGACGTGTGATTTTATGTGATGTGATAGGATGTCATGTCATGTTTTTTCATATCCTCTGATGTCATGTCATATGATGTCATTCCATATGATGTCATATCATGTGATGCCACGTCATGTAATGCCATGTCATGTCATATGATGTCATATCATGTGATGTCAAGTCATGTGATGTCATGCCATATAAAGTGATGTCATATCATATAATATCATGTCACGTGATATCGTGAGATGTGATATCATATTATGCGATGTAATATCATATGATGTCTCTTCATATCATGTGATAAAATGTGATGTGATGTCATGTAATGTGATCACGTTCCATGTTCTAATTAGTATATCGATAACCCTCTTGATAACTTTGTCGGTAAAAATACCGATAACAATATCCATTAACATATAGAAAAATACAACGATTGTAAAATCGATTAATTCATCGACAAATATAACAATTATCAGTATCGATTATTGTATATATCTTTAACAATATAAATGACTAAATCGATAAAAAAANATATCGATAACCCTCTTGATAACTTTGTCGGTAAAAATACCGATAACAATATCCATTAACATATAGAAAAATACAACGAT
>NW_016222467.1:0-1455 GCF_001687245.7 Rhagoletis zephyria
CAAATCAGCTGCTCTACTGATACTACCTGTTCAATGTACCTTGGTACCTACATAAACTTTCCCGTGAATACCATCAAATCATTGCCCTTGAAGGGAATTTATGTATGCATGCATTTATATGAGAAAATTAAAAAGCCGATACAATTTACAGTCGAAAAGTAAAGTTTTTGTATAGATTTCGTACTGAAGGAACAATTTTATTTCCCAACACTAGAGGGAACTAAGCAAAATAACAACAAACATAATCCACCAACCGATAATTTTATATATTCATTAAAAGATATTTTGTCATCGGTCTGAAATAAAAAAATTATAAATCGGAAGGGTAAAATAGTACTGTGTTATTAATTTTAAAAAAAGTTTAATATCACTGACGAAGGGGGGGGGGGCGGTCTATAAAGCCCGCGGGCGTTATTTCATCTTTATTGAGGCTCTTGTCTCCAATTTAGAATATTTGCATTCAAAACCCCCTGTTCTAAATAAAAACTAACTAATATGATAATATTGAACTAAATATTTGTTTCCTTTATTATACGAACAAATTGCAATGCATATGTTTAATATAATATATATGTGTGTATGTACATGCGTATAAAATTTAAATAATTCAAATTTTCAACAAAAAAAGGGAACATGAAAAAGTAAAAAGTTAAATAAATCCTTTGGTCGATTGTCGAACAATTTGACGGCAAATTGGGCACAAAATGCTTGTATTGCCATTTAGATTAGTACGCCTACTGTGCTCTGCAAAGCAATCTGTGCAAAGTTTAAAATGATTGGCCTAGTTTCTCCTCAGATTGGCGGGCGGTGTCTGCCTTGATATCACACAAACCACTCGACCACGGCTGATGTATGTTATTCTACCCTTTACTCATTTATGTTGTTAGCCCAAAATTTTCAGTCGAGTTCTCAGTTAAAGCAACCCGTGCGTCATCCTNGACCACGGCTGATGTATGTTATTCTACCCTTTACTCATTTATGTTGTTAGCCCAAAATTTTCAGTCGAGTTCTCAGTTAAAGCAACCCGTGCGTCATCCTCATCACTACAGTATTTCTGCGGCGTGGGTACACAAACAACCCCAACTCCTCATCGTACATTGATATAGAGCATTTAAATAATGTAAGTATATAAACAAATAAATTTTCCGGCGTAATGGCGAGGGGGACAGGGGGGGAAGCGAGCCTGTTGGCGCTCAACCGCGTCGCAAGTGCCGCGGCCATCCGAGTTTGCCCGCCACCACTGAAAAACCTAAGACTCTGAGAACAAATATGCGCATCGCATTGAAGGCTAAAAAAACAGTAACAATTTACCTTTAATTTAAAATAATTCGCTTATCAGTTATTGGCAAAAATACCGTTCGATTTTATGCGTATACTTCAGAGGGGAATTTAACGCAGAACTAAACTAAACGCAAACGTCAAGCTGTGAAGCTGTGTTTTTCTGTGATCTGTTTA
>NW_016222468.1:0-1455 GCF_001687245.7 Rhagoletis zephyria
CCTGAAAACCAGATCGAGCCGCTGAGTTCCAATACGGAGCAGCCTCGTGGCACGACATCAGCTGGGTTGCTCTTTGTTGGTACATGCCACCAGCTTGCTCCTGTTGTGAGATCTTGAATCTATGACACCCGATTGCCCACGAATGTTGAAAGAGTAGCCGAGTGCGTTCCAAGCCAATGAAGTACGATCTGTGAGTCAGTCCACAGAAACACAGGGGTGTCGGCGATGAACAGCGGTTTGATTTTCGCGCAAAGCCTTGCCAGGAGTAAGGCGCCACATAGCTCAAGCTTAGGTAGCGATTGATTTTTGATTGGTGCTACTCGTGATTTGGCTGTCAACAGAGTGACAGTAGTTTTACCTTCCATCGTCTTGGAGCGAACGTATATGGAGCAGCCGTATGCTCGAATAGACGAATCGCAAAACCCGTGGATTTGTATTGATTGATGACTTGTTGCACCACAATATCTTGAAACGGAGAGCGTATTGAGATTAGTTATGTCATCGAGGAAGCGTTCCCAGGCCAACTGTAGGGTTTGAGGCACAGACTCGTCCCAATTCAGCTTCAGAAGCCACAGCTCTTGTAAAATGATCTTAGCGGCAATAACAACTGGTCCGATTAGTCCCAAAGGATCGAAAAGCGCTGATGCAATGGACAAAATTGACCTCTTAGTTGTTCGCCCATTCACAGGTTGCTTAGGCTGAAACGAAAATAGGAAAACATCGTGAAGCTGATCCCCCCTAAAGTGCTGGTCGTCAGATCCTCGTTCAAGTTAAGATCCTTCATAGTGTCATCCTCTCGGAACATGTGGTGATTTGAATGTCACTTGGCCAAAGTGAAACAGCCACGTCTCAGCACTTCCGTGACTTCGTGTTTGATACGAGATATTTCGGCCAGAGTATCGGCACCACAAAGTAGATCGTCAACATAGAATGACGTTTTGACTACACTAGCACCAATAGGATAACTAGCTTCATATGTATCAGCAATGTAGTTGAAGCTCTGCACAGCAAGATAAGGGGCAGATGCCATCCCATACGTCACTGTATTTAATTGGTATGTGCAAACTTCGTCATCGGGCGTACTTCTCCACAATATGCGTTGGAATTTGCGATCGTCTGCATCCACTAGAATTTGACGGTACATCTTCACTATATCAGCTGTAAGTGCGTAACGAAACAAGCGAAAGCGTAAAAGCAAGATGTACAGCTCGTTCTGTAGAGTAGGCCCGACGGCTAATATGCCATTAAGCGATTTTTGCGAAGTGGTTTTGCACGAGGCGTCAAAGACAACTCTGAGCTTAGTTGTGGTGCTGGTTGGCTTCAAGACGTAATGGTGGGGTACATAGTAATGTGGGGTGTTGAGGTCGACTTTCTCGACTGCGCTCATACGTCCAAGGTCGCGATAATCATCCATAAAGGCGATGTATTGTTGTTTCAGATCATGACAGCGGGCTA
>NW_016222469.1:0-1455 GCF_001687245.7 Rhagoletis zephyria
GGGGGGGGAAAGGGGGGTTTAGCTAAAGTTGGGTTGAATTGAATAGTTTGGAGAGTTACAGAGGAGACAATACATAGTTGTCAGTACATTTAGACAAAAAATGTCTGCTTGACGGTAAGTTCTAGTAAAAATATGCAAATAAGTTTTTAAAGCAATAAAATCGTAAGAAGTTTTTGAATACTCAGTTTTTAAGGCAATAAGATCCTAAGAATTTTTATAATACAGAGTAGGCTCGNAATACATAGTTGTCAGTACATTTAGACAAAAAATGTCTGCTTGACGGTAAGTTCTAGTAAAAATATGCAAATAAGTTTTTAAAGCAATAAAATCGTAAGAAGTTTTTGAATACTCAGTTTTTAAGGCAATAAGATCCTAAGAATTTTTATAATACAGAGTAGGCTCGAATAGTCGCGAATTGATTACCTCAAAAAGATTAGGCATTGCATAAAACACTTTTGACATTCATTATTTTCAGTATATAAAATACAAACGGCTTAAACACTCAAATATCAGATATTTATTTGCTACCGCGTGTGCACTTAAAAATGCTTAAAACACGAAGATATTCTAGCTTTAATAAAAATCCGCAGTGTGTCAAGTTCATAGTTCGAGTTTTACGAGTTTCCGAATGCTGCAATATTTCTTCAATGAATGCAATGATAGATGCGGCCCAAAAACAAGAACTGAAGTCGGAAAATTATTCCAAGAATAATATAAATGTGATAAAAAATAGTTTGGCGAAATTTAAAAGCAAATTNGATATTCTAGCTTTAATAAAAATCCGCAGTGTGTCAAGTTCATAGTTCGAGTTTTACGAGTTTCCGAATGCTGCAATATTTCTTCAATGAATGCAATGATAGATGCGGCCCAAAAACAAGAACTGAAGTCGGAAAATTATTCCAAGAATAAAATAAATGTGATAAAAAATAGTTTTGCGAAATTTAAAAGCAAATTAAAAAAAAGTGGACTGAAGCCCATAGAATAGCCGATACTTATATAAAAAATAATCATAATCTTAAAAGCTCTTTCGATGTTTATCGTAGCTAATTTGACATAATTAATTGTTCCCCTTTTAAAAATTACATCAAAAATTCACTTGTTTTCATAATTTTTTTAATTTAANCGGAATTCAGTTTGCTTCACTGTGAAGTTTTTTTCAAATATGTAAACTACTCATACTTTAACAAAGAGGGCATGGAAGGAAGAGAAGTGAAAATTTTGAGCACTGTATACATGAAAAAAGTACTCAAACAAAATATGTTCCGAAAAAAATAAAAACATAAACAAGCAGTACTATGGTGTTAAACTTCCACAAAAAATATGTTCCTTCACAAGTATTTTTTGAGTATTTTTGGAAGTTTTCGTTTAACAAATACTACATAATGTTAACAGACATGGAAAAACCTTGTAGGGAATTATCAAGGCTAATACCAAGCTAGCCCAATACCGAGCGAG
>NW_016222470.1:0-1455 GCF_001687245.7 Rhagoletis zephyria
ACACCATCTTTGGATGGGTCCTGTCGGGCGCTTGTTGAACTTTTTTTTTATTCGCATACCTTTTCTCAAACATGAATTAAATACACAATGAATTGTTTTACTTATTTTATTGAATAAATGTGCAGTTGAATTTTTGAAACCCACGTCTTTAAATAATACTTTCTTCTACCTTACAGAGTTTAGGTACATGGACAACGGCAACGAAGAACATTTACATTATTAGATAATTTTTTAAAATTAAGGAGTTAATTGGAACATAGTGGCCGGAACAC
This sequence comes from Rhagoletis zephyria, assembly GCF_001687245.7. Lineage (NCBI taxonomy): Eukaryota > Metazoa > Arthropoda > Insecta > Diptera > Tephritidae > Rhagoletis > Rhagoletis zephyria. The sequence goes on from NW_016222470.1 coordinate 273, forward strand.
GTGGAATTCAGATTTTTCGCTTCGCAAAGGGGGCCGGCATGTTTAGGCCAACGGCCTAAATTTGTCGCAGCATTTTCGACCCACCCTAATGCTTAACATAGCTTCATTATTATGTCAACTGTCGAACTGTTTACCACTATGTTACTTATGCTAAAATGTCCCTTCGGTAAATATACAGTTCGACAGGCTACAGTAAGAATAAATTTAAACCGGTCACTTACTTGTTTTCCGAGAGTGAATCCAAGAGGACGTTTCCAGCCATTGTGTTCCTGAGTCAAATCAAAGGTAACCTGTAAAACCAAATATATACATACATATATTAATACCAATATCGATATTGAATAAACACGAATTTATACTTAAAATTAATACAAACGTTTTTGCTTTATTTCTCATTCCAACAAATTAAATCGGCCACGACCTTGCTCAAGCGTTGTGCCGGTTTAACATGAAGGAACATAAATCACTTGTTTTGGGCCCATAAGCGCAGATAAATAAAAGCAAACGACAAATGCGCCAGCAAGTTGTTACATTGATTAGAAAATTTAGCCGCCGTGTTTTTGATTTGCCTAAGTCTGAAAAAAAGAACAACAGTACTGAATATAATAAAGAAATATGCTATACCTTCTGCAAATTCTAATTATACAAATAAGCTCTCGAACGGGCTCACAAACGGTTTTGCAATTCATATCTTGTGAACTTCCTTCCCATACTGCCATTTGCTTGACACTACTTGGCCGCACCGAATGCAATGCTGCGTGACGAAATCAAATAATTAACTCATGTGGAACAAATGACCTATAGAGTTTACATATGTATGTACATTAAAATGTGAATATATGTATTTGCAAACACACTTACCTACATATGTACCTATGCTAGGGATCAAATGATCAAACATGCACATGTACATACATACATATATGTATGAGCGTAAGAGTAAGGCCAATAAACCATCAAACATACAAGTGGTAGGCGTAGTCAGGCAGAGTGAAGCTCTTACTGCCTATAAATTTCCGCTTAGCTTGATTGATGATTCTTTAACTTCTTTATGACGTTTCGCAAGCGTAAATGTAGCAATATTTTGACATTTAAAACGAAGACAAACACATACACGTGCACACATACAAAGGCATTTATATACCCTGCAAAAAATGGGACTAATCCGGGATGACTCCGGGAG
>NW_016222471.1:0-1455 GCF_001687245.7 Rhagoletis zephyria
TATGAGTTGAGGTTGTATAATATTATTTTAAATATATAAATTTTTTTTTACTTTGTTCAAAGAAATAATATATTTCTTGAAATTAGAAAAAAAGAACCTTTTCATCCCGTTTTTTATTAATAAAATAATTATTAAGATATATACACGTTTTATATATATATATATGTATACGCAAAAAATCAACATTATCCGGATATCAATTATATAAATAGGCAATCATGTTTCCTTTACACCCCTTTTACGGCTAAACTATACTTCTAAGGTATAAGCAGTTATATATCATTCGAAAGGTATTTTGATGCTGATGTGCAGGCAATTTTTAAAATTTCAAATTAGTTAAAAATAGAGCGAAAAAATCAATTCAAAAGTCACACCAATACCAATGCCATACATGCACATGGTTGGGGCGGAAATGCCCCCTAAATGTATGCTTTAATTTTGATAGTGAATTACAGAAACGTGCTAAGCAGCAGTATGTATGTACATGAATAGATAGACTAAAACAAGGAAGAAGGCAAAGTTGAGTATGGAGAAGAAGAAAATGATAAATACAGAAATTAAAATAAAAGTAAAGAAACCTAAATATAAAGACAAAGAGGAAGGAAAATTTAAATACCTAACCTAATAACAATGGTGGGGGGTGAATATGTAAATGAAGAAAAGAATGGACATATTTAGATCAGGATAAGAAAAGATAAAGATGAAGATAAGGATAAAGATCATAACCCCTTAACTTAACTTAACTCACTTCAACTCATCTCACCTCTGCTTAAAAACTTACTCCACCTGAGCTCACCACACATTCATTCACCACACATTCATTCACCAGACCTTAATTCCAAACACCTAAATCCACCACACCTTAATTAACCACACCTTAACTCCCCACAAGTAAATCCACCACACCTTAATTCACCACACCTCAATTTTCACACCACACTTCAACTCACCACACCTTAACTCCCCACACCTAAATTCACCACCCCTCAACTCACCACACCTATTGAGCCCACTACACCTGAATTCACAACGCCGTAACTGCCACACCCAACTCCACCACACCGCAACTCACCACAGCCAATTTCACCACATGACATGTTATCACTTGATGTGGCATCAATGACAACATCATTTGGCACAAAGTGAACCAAAATAAACAAGATTTTTAATCCTATGTAATGAAATATAAAATAATAGCGGCGTCCATATGTTTTTTGGTTTTTGGTATCTTATCTTATATACAAATAGGCTATCATGTTTTCTTTACACCCCTTTTACGGCTAAACTATACCTCAAAGTTACAAACAATTATGTATCATTAGAAAGGTATTTTGATGCTGATGTGCAGACAATTTTTCAAATTTCAAATTGATTTAACTTAAAGCGAAAAAATCAATTCAAAAGTGACACCAACACTAATGCCGTACATGGACATGGTTGGGGCGGAAATGCCTC
>NW_016222472.1:0-1455 GCF_001687245.7 Rhagoletis zephyria
TTGATTCAGCTTGTGCCTTACAACTACTATGTAATATATGTAAATCAATCAATATGCTCTTAGTGCGCCTCGATACACTAGTATTTTCAGACCGTCTGAAACAGATTTCTAAGTGCTCATTTACACACGGCGATTTTTGTTGCCGCAACTCGACGTTTGTAGCAGAGAGCGTGACGAGGAAAGGAGAGGGGCACTGAGTTGCTCGTGCTCGGGCAACACGCTTTGTGCTCTCGTTNAACAATTGCATACACACAAATCGCCATGTGTAAATGAAACGAGCAACACCAAAAGGGAATGTGAAAAATCGCGTCGACAAAAGTTTCCGTGTATAAACACAGTCTAATGTACGAGAAGGGAAAGAGAGTAGTAGTTTACCTCAGCAATTTCAGACGCGGTATGATTTCGATCTGAAACACACTCATAGAAAAATCTCTTAACATTCACATTTTTCACATTTAATACGATTACATTTGCACCTTTCCAACAACCTTAAGAAGGAAGAAAAAGAGATTGGTTTAGCGGAAAATGAGCAAGAGTCAAATTACCTCCTAGCAGCAAATAAGGTTTTTATTTACTTAGGCCCACTTGCAGAACATCCAGAGTTAAATATATAAATAGAGAGTTAGGTAGCTCAGAGTAAAATTTTTATATTCAGAAACCAGATAATGTCTTGCAGCACTTCAAACTGGCCTTAATTAAGTAACTCGCGGGATTTCTACATTACTCACCACTCTCTCTTTTTTAACGTTTCTTAACATTTGAATTTGAAATAGGTACAAAATGCAAATTGGCCAGCGACAGTTCTGAGAGTTCTCTTGATTGGATGGACCACTAACACGTTGGTGCATTTTAATGGCATATATTTTTTACGCGAGACTGGCCGAAACTTTAGAGCTGAAGGCGGAAAAACAATGATGTATATATGTACTATATTTTAAGGGTCCGCCAAAAACCAAATAAAATGTAATGGGGGGACCAATAAAAAATCCTTAGGATAAAAAAATGGTTAAATAAAGAATTTAGTATTATTGTTGGAAGTCTCCTGAAGAGAACCAGATTTTTCCGATCTAAAAAATTTAAAATTTCAAAAATTCTATACCACTTAATATCGATATAATATATAGAAAAATCTTAGGAGGTAAGAGCATCAAAATTGCGACTTTACTTGTTTTTTACCACCCCAATGTACCCAGCAATGAGTTGTGCGCTGGGTTAAGGACCCGCCACGTAAAAACCCCTTCCAGCGAAGAAGCAAAACAATGCCTCGGATAAAAACCCCTCTTTTATGACGACCAGGGCAAATGTTTAAAGGACTACGATTTGAGGGCATGCAGCTGGAATGTTCGGACCCTTAATGGGGAAGGTGCCTCTGCGCGGCTGATTGATGTCCTCGTAAGAACAAAACTTGATATCACCGCCATCCAAGAAATGCGTTGGACGGGGCAAAGCAAGCAA
>NW_016222473.1:0-1455 GCF_001687245.7 Rhagoletis zephyria
GAACAAAGCCCACGAACCGTGAAGTTAGTTTGTACGTTGCAAAATTGCCTTGAAATTGTGGGTTCATAGAAAGTTATCAATAATTTTAATCGCAATTTAACTTTAATGTGGCTTATGAGCTGTGTATGCGCCTACCTATAGTTTTAAGTGTTTTTGTTGCAATTATAGCACCTTGTGGAAATTCTATCTAAATAATTGGTAATTACTTAAGTGCACAGAGATAGTAATTGCTTGAAATGCACGAAAAAAGAACATTTAGCATTTTTATTTTTTAGTCGCTTTCGCTTTCTTTCTTTTTTTTTTTTGATTTTATCAGATGTCTGCTTCAGTATTTTTTGCCAAACTAGCATCTGTTTTGTGAGTGTGGTATTTCAGTTTGTACATAAACACATTCGCTGTTTAAAAATGTATTTTTTCTACAATTTGTTTTGCTTTGATAATAAAAATAGTGCCTAACATAATATGTACTACGTATGACATTAAAACTGTAACATGTTCAAAATTATTTGCTTTACTTTATTCCCATTGTTACGACTTCTTCTCTAATCCTACGTCATCACTGAAAATGATACAACGCCCAGTGGGAAATATCGGAAAAAATTCCAGCCGCGGCGCACCGTGGGCCAAAAAAGATTGCTGTGGACAAATCAATGTTGAGAGCCTAAATACGAACAGATTTCAAGTTTCTGTTTTTTTTTTTAAATAAAAGAATTAAATTTCGAGCTATCCGTGGCGGTTGTGGAAGTAAATATCCAGTTTCCTATTCATTTATGTTAAAGAAAGAAAATAATTTTTACGTATGAACGCTTCCATTTTTTTTGGAAAATACTTGAAATTAGTTTCAAATGCCTGCAATTATTTAAAAAATTATTCATAAACATTTTTCCAATTTTTTAATTAAAAAAATGTATATAATTTGTTATCTAACCGAATAGAATATTTTGACCCTAAAAGAAACTTGAAATCGGTTCATATTTGGGCTCTCAAAGTTAATTTGTCCACAGCAACCTTTTTTGCCCAACTGTGCGGCGCTAGAAAAACCCTATGAGTGTTTTTTTTTTAAATTCTTCGTTAAATATTTCTAGTGTTATTCCGGGTTTTCTCCACGCAATCTTGCCACCATTTATATCAAAAATGCAAAATTTGCTTTCATATAAGAAAACAACTCTATTCCGAAACTCAGGAGGCTTATTTGAGTGCTCCTTTGCAAAGGCCATCCGCTTAAGCCGATTTGCTCTTGAAATAAATGGCTTTTATCGTGCGACCCTGCCGTGAAGTCGGGCCTTTTTAAGCATTGTATCCGGACATACATACATACCTGCTTATGGAATTTTTCTTTTATCTCCTTTACGATCTGGCTTGATGTCAGTCCAGGATTAGTCTTCACAAGGACGTATGTTGCGTATGTTGGACATCTTGAACGAGGCCTGGATTCGTTGAATTTTGGATGAATAC
>NW_016222474.1:0-1455 GCF_001687245.7 Rhagoletis zephyria
GTTCAGATCCGCTTGTAACAAAGACCTTTCTTCGATAGAGGACAATGTTTTAAAAAGTTTCACATCATCGTCATACATTAAAATTTTAGAATATTTTATTATAGAAGAAATATCATCTATGAATATCAGGAACAGAATAGGCCCAAGGTGGCTTCCCTGATGAACTGCTGAAGAAACTTTAATGATGTTGGAAGAACAATTATTAGATACCAATAACTCTTTGTGTTCTATCAGAGAGCTAAGAAGAGATCCATTGAAGAAGACTGGGCGGAAAGCCGATTAGGTCGAGTTTACGGATGAGTAACGAGTGACATACTTTTGTCGAAAGCTTTACTGAAATCGGTGTTGTAAACTCCAATAAATTAGTGATAGTAGATTGAAGAAGATATAGAATATGTCAGCTGATTAACAATAATTGCTTCGAATAATTTGGGGATAGCAGAGAGCTTCGCAATGCCTCGATAGTTTTCTATAGAGGACCTGCTGCCATTTTTAGAAGTGGTATTATGAAAGACTCCTTCCAGGCTGACGGAAAAACGGCATGTTTTAGTGACAAATTGAATAGAGTTGTTAAAGGTTCGCAGATTTTCTCAGCGCAGTTTTTAAGAAAACAGGTCGGAATATGATCAGGTCCAGGCCTAAATGACGCTTTTAAGGTTTTTAAATAGTGTAAAACTTCATCGAATGATATTACTGTAATATAGGCAGAGTTGATTGGACAAAGCTCGTACGGATAGTCTCCACTTATAGGGAAGTCTACAGAATAATTGGACCTANACTGGACAAACATGTTGGCAAATGAGTTAACCTGTAAATTTTTAATTAATTATATTTCCTTACTTTCTCCGAATGATATCTTCGAAGGCTCTGGCCTTAAGTTATTTAATAAGTTTCTACTTCCAGAAACATCTTTATGTTTATTTTGTTTTATATTTTTTGTTTTTTGTTTTCGGTATTTACTTCGGCTGAGTTTTCTGGAGTTATTTTTCCCGAAATCTTTTTAGATTTCCATCTTTTTTAAAATAAGGAATATTTTATTCCTTATGCTGAGATTATTACCGATTTAGTTATTTGCTAAATAAAACACAACTTTCGCTTTTTATCGATCCACAGGATCGCCATCTTCCACTTTTCTTTATTCTTCTTTTCATTCTTTCCACCGACATTCTACAATATATTATACAAAGCTGTGTTTAATCTTAAGATCTTAATAGAGTTATATTAACTATTTTAATCTTAAGGTCTAAACAGTTTTATTTGCTATTTTATAGCTCGGCCAAACCTGATAAACGATCGGTCTCGATCCTGAAATATTCTACTAGCTAAGTTCCAAAGGATCTCTCTTTGGTTCGTCAGTACACTCATCTGGTAGCTGCCGCCAATCCCGGATTCGGTGAGCCACAATAACTCCATCATAAGGGAGCTGAGTCAACTGACAATTATTTATATCCCTTA
>NW_016222475.1:0-1455 GCF_001687245.7 Rhagoletis zephyria
GAAGTCCGTTGCTCATATCTTCTTTTTCAACCTGATGATCATGCAAATACTTATTACCCAGCAGGAAATCGTTACGCATGGAAACGAAAAAACTAATCTGTTCACATTCGAAATATTTAATTGCGGTCTTTGATATTATAGCTTCTGATCCAACACTGAGTTTTATTGTTTATATGGCCTTTCTGCTACTTATCAATAATGCCTCTGTTTTTTTGATCAGCGAGTTCAAAATAGCTTGATGTTAGCCATAGGTACCTTCACTCTCTTTATAGCCTCGCTGGCCTTCCTTTAAATATCCTGTATACGTTTCGCTACTATTACTACAGTGATATCGCCTGCGAATCATATTATTTTTGCCCGATGAGGCATATCGATGCTGAGAACCTCGTTCAACAGAAGAGGCCAGAAAACGGATCTTTGGGGTACCCCCGCGGAGACACTGTGCTTATGTGTATATGTACATTAGGGTGGTCCTTAAATGTAAAAAGCAATTCTTACATCAGATTTCCTAAGCCTGAACCGTTACGTCGATACTATTATAGTCGAAGGGGGCAAAGTTCAGATTCCTCTATGGAGACTCAAAAAATTCAAATTATTATTATTTTTTTTTGTCATCTAATACCCAAAATCGATCCTACTATAGTCGAAGATATCACATATAAATTTTGGCCCCGATTTGATTCGGTTAAGACGTGGCGCTTAGGAGTCAAAATTCAGATTACCCTATGAAGACGTCTTAATCGACTCCAATCGGCTCCAAAATTTATACGTGTTATATTCGACTTTAGTTGTATCGATTGTAATTGTATCGAAATATTTTTAGTTTTTTGAGTCTCCATGGAGCATCTGGCCTTGAACCCCATTGCGACACGCCTCAACCGACTCCAGTCGGGACCGAAATTTATATGTGATATCTTCGACTTTAGAAGAATCGATTTTGGGTATGAGTTGGCGAAAAAATTTATTTTCATTTTTTGAGTCTCCATAGAGGACTTTATAGATGTCGCCCCTGTGCGACATGCCTTCACCGTTTCCAATCGGGACCAAAATTTGTATGTGACTTCTGTGACCATGGTGTTACCGATTGAAGGAGTGAGACTGAAAAAAATCGCTCATTTGATTTTTTGAGGACCACCCTAATGTACACAAATATGCGTATGTAGTTTAGCTAATTCTACTCTTAATTCATCTCGTTTCGTAGAAGGGACTTTTAAATAAAACTGGACTAGCTTTCACATAAGATGCGGCAGTTTCTTTAGTATCTAAAATGAAAGAAATATGGGATTTATTTATAAAGAAGATTTCATTTGATAATTCCAACTTTCGTGCTATAAAAGTTCAACATCAGCAGACTCATTTATTTAAGAAGCAGACTAACCAATTAATATTTCAGCTCTACTAAAGATATTGGGGCAAAAGTAGCATGATCGTTGGTCTGTCGCCCTAAAAACCCCT
>NW_016222477.1:0-1455 GCF_001687245.7 Rhagoletis zephyria
TATATTTACTTGGCTTTGCTTTGTTTTACTTTTCCAACGTCAAAAGCTGAATTTTTTTCTTAAATTGGCACCACAAAAAATGCGAAACACGATTTCTGTCAGATAGCTAACATGGCGAATAAGAAGAAAAAGTGAAACTACCCTTTAAAAGTCATTGTACAATACAAATTGTGTTTTTCCATTTGTATTAAAATTGAAGTGATTCGTTTAGTTTGATGCTAAAAACTACAAACAAAAAGAAAACAAGTTCGAATCTATATTTTACCAATTTGCAGTGTAAATCACTGTAAAAACGAAAATAATGAAGTCCTTTATTTCGGTCGCTCTCTTTGCGGGTATTATTGCCCTAACCACGGCTGAAGATTATGCTTGCCACGATAATGTGACTTTCGGCTGCAGCACCGGTAGTGAGTACCTACATACTTCCATATGTACATATGTACACATGGACGTAAATAAAAACAATACTGCAGTATCTTTCAAAATATCTGTATTACATCCTAACCTAATATAAGCTTAAATTAGTGGTGACATAACCATAAGTCCATAACCATATAAATCCGCTGTTCCAACCAAAACGCCATAGCCATAACCAGGGCCGTCGAGAGTGAACTCGGGCCCGGGACTAAAAAATCACGGGCCCCTATATACAAAGTGTATAAAATTAAAAGCATATGGCCCAAAGCGCCGAAAATGAAACCGAGGGGAACATTTTTTTTTCTTTCTAAGGATTCGCAGATTTTTTATTATATCTGGGTCATACATATTCTAAGGTATCAAACAATATAAATATTTACACGAATCTCCTTCTCTCAAACACGAAAATTCACCTAATCATGAGACACCTTTAAATTAGTGAAAATTAAAAAAACACAACATGAAATTAAGGGTTGTTTATATGTAAGGGCCACCATTTTTGCATTATACTTGCTTCTCTTCGATTGCCCTGTATGACTTTGAAGTTAATAAAAAAAGTAAAGGCGCCTGGGCCACACTGTAGAAGTGAAACTTACGTTACTATCTATCTATACATACACACATCTGCTTTTGCTTAAGGTTATATTTTTTCGCTTTTTTTTCTAGCAATGTAGAACCCTACCTCTACCACTGTTCGTTTTAATAACATTCATGCTATTCTGTTTTTCCATTATATTCATTTTTATCATTATACTCTATCGATAACAAAATCGATTATAACGTCCATCAAAATACCGATACCAAAATCGATGACAAATTCGATAAAAATTTCAATAGCAACATCGATAATACCATTGGTAGCTAAATCGATTAGAAAATCGNTAATACCATTGGTAGCTAAATCGATTAGAAAATCGATAAAAATATCGATAACAAAATAGATAAATATCGATAACAAAATCGATAAATTCGATAAATATCGATAACAGAATCGATAAATATCGATAACAAAATCGACAAATATCGATAACAAAATCG
>NW_016222480.1:0-1455 GCF_001687245.7 Rhagoletis zephyria
GCAACACTGAGTAGTATACCTTTGTGGTCAGCTGGTTAAGCAAGTAACATTTAGACTAGTTTGCGCTATTTTTCTTTTGTTTATTTAATGTTTATATATCTTTTATAAAAGGGTCAATCCAGCGAAGATAAAAAAAAATAAATTACATAAATTTTGTTTAAATCTGTAAAAACAGTATAACAGGTAGGATAAATCTTTAGCAATAGATTTTTATCCATTTATTTTTCACTATTTTCTTTATTTTATTTAGTTTGCATCAAGTTTTCAAGGCATTCCTCATCTACTAGACGTGGCAATGCAAAAAATAATTATCCAAAAAGAAAGAACACACACACAGCAAAATGTGTATTTTTTTAACGTAACATACAAATTCTTAAGACTCCCATTTTTTAAATGAGGTCTTCCTATTAAAAATTTCATAAATATTCACATCAAATCAGCAGTGTCCATTTTACTCAGGAACTATGCATCATCAAAGGTGACTCGTCCCACCCGTCACAAACAGTGTTGGGGTTTTAGCCCTTTGGTGGCTAGATTTAGCTTTTTTTGGCCACATAAATTTAAAATNTAAAAATTTCATAAATATTCACATCAAATCAGCAGTGTCCATTTTACTCAGGAACTATGCATCATCAAAGGTGACTCGTCCCACCCGTCACAAACAGTGTTGGGGTTTTAGCCCTTTGGTGGCTAGATTTAGCTTTTTTTGGCCACATAAATTTAAAATTTTTGGAGAATTTATTCATACTTCGCATGAAAAAGTTGTATATGCTTAATTTTATCTCATTTTTTTCATTTATGTAAGAGATGAATTTTTGAACTAAGAAAGACTGATGTATGTATATACATATATTTATTGTATGTTCCTTACGTTTTTATACATACATATTGTAAAAGTGTTAAGGCTGTTAACTTATCTATTAACGATTTAACTATAGTTTAAAATAGATAAGTTTACGGCCCTTAATATGCTTAATTTGTTAAATGGCCCATCAATTTGATTGACCGTGTATGTTCTTGTGGTGTGATTGTACCAACTGCGGGAGCGACTTCAAAAACTATTTGAATATTTTATGATTGTACCAGCATGCTCATGTCATGAGTGGTGAAATTAGCTCAATTTTCTAAGTAAAAAGTATTTTGGCGGAATTTTTTGCACTATATGAGTCAAAGCCGTGTTTGTGGAAGATTAAGTTCACGATACTGCAGTTGCGAATTAAAAAAAAAAAACTATGTTTAACAAAATGGTAGAAAAATTAGGAAATTTCGGCTCCAATCATTTCGATCTTTCCTCGACCTCATTTTTAAAGAAATAAATATTGTACCAGCATGCTGGAAGTTATATGCTTCGACCCTGATGGTACAATCACATGATGGAGCCAGCAAGCTGGTGTCGTATATTTACCGTTTTATACAAAAAGGTTTTTTGTTGGATAAAATATTAGCTTTTTCTCC
>NW_016222481.1:0-1455 GCF_001687245.7 Rhagoletis zephyria
TCTTTAAATGAAGAAAGCAAATTTTTACATACATCAGATTTCCTAAGCCTCAACCCCTATGTCGTTGCTACTATAGTCGAAAATATCACAAATAAATTTTAACCTCGATTGGAGACGATTAAGGCGTGTCACACAGGGGGTAAAGTTCAGATTCCTTTATGGAGAGTCAAAAGTTGAAATTAATTATTTTTTTTTTATAGAATACCCATAATCGATACTACTATAGTCGAAGACATTACATATAAATTTTGGTGTGAATGGAGACCGTAAGTGTCAAAGTTTAGATTACCCTATGAAAAAGTCTTAACCGACTCCAATCGGGACCAAAATTTGTATGTGATGTCTTCGACTATAGTAGTATCGATTTTGGGTATGAGATGAAAGAAAACTTATATTAACGTTTTGAGTCTCTATAGAGGAATCTGAGCTTTGTCCCCTGTGCGACACGCCTTAACGGTCTCCATTCAAAACCAAAATGTATATGTTATATCTGTAACTGTAGCATTGCCGATTGAGTGGTGAGACTGAAAAAAATCGTTAATTTGATTTTTTTATGGACCACCCTAATATACATATGTATGAGTGTGAGTGTAATATTAGGGTGGTTTTAGTGAATATGGGTGGATTTTTTTCCTGAAATTTGTAAGTGGGCGCTTCTAGAAATGTGCCATTTATATAAACTACTATCGTCCACTTGTCGAAATTCGACATTTTTTTTCTACACTTTTGAATTTTACTTGTCACCAATACTAAATTCTTTATGCGTATTACTATTTTGAAGTCCACCAGAATAATTTGTAGCGAATTTACAGGAAACTTAAAAGCGAATTATGAACGGTAATACCGGATTGCTTAATGCTAATTCTACCAAGTCTTCTCCAAATTTCTTCAGTTGCTTTTGAAATGGGACCGAAAAAGGACCTCGATTTTCATTTATAAAAAATATGTATATGTATGCATAGATGAGATGTTCATCACTGACTAATATGTCAAACTGATACCAATTCAGACTGTAAATAAGTTTTTCCATTGTATTTGTCTGAGAGCCTCTTGGAGGTTGAAAACTAAATTGCCCACATCTACATAAAAGATTTCCTTTTTTCATCAGAATCGTTAACGGTTGATAAAAGTATCTTGAAGGTTTACCAGAAAAGATAATATTTCCTTCCTCAGACCAGACCACAATATTTTTTCATTTCCCGATTGGGCTACCAAGTTATACCAAATTGTATGTTACTACAGTGGCGTNAACGGTTGATAAAAGTATCTTGAAGGTTTACCAGAAAAGATAATATTTCCTTCCTCAGACCAGACCACAATATTTTTTCATTTCCCGATTGGGCTACCAAGTTATACCAAATTGTATGTTACTACAGTGGCGTAGCCAGGGAGGGGAGGGGGATTTGGGGGATAGATCCGCCCCCTTCGTCAGTGAAATGAAACTTTTTATTTTTG
>NW_016222482.1:0-1455 GCF_001687245.7 Rhagoletis zephyria
CTCATTGTTTTGTAAACAAAAAACAGCTGATAAGCATATCCACAAATGTTATTTCAAATGTCAACGCAGGAACGCAACAGAAAAGTAGCGAGTTGGTTTACGTACGACGCAACTGCGTTAACGCATTCGTAACGGCGTCGTCTGTAACAGCTGTCATACAAACGCACGTGTTCAATTTTATTTGACATTGACGGCGTGACGCATTTGCCGGCGAACGCATGTTGTGTACTTTCGCTTTTACTTATTGAAAATGTCTACGTGTATACTTATATATGTATATGTAAGTTAACAATTTTAGCTACCATCTTTAGCCACAACAACTTTTTTTGGCTCTTTTTAGCCCTTTTTTAAAGGGATTTGGCTACCTCTAAAAATGATTCGCGGCAACACTGGCAATGAGTTCATACTGTTTACATGGAAGTGAGTAAACTCATGCTGTTGTCTGATAAATACCCATTCATGCTTACGAAGTAATACCGAAGTACTGCACATTAAAACTGGTATATCTGGAGAAAAAACAATCAAATCGCAACAAACGAAATTGAATTTTAAAGGGGAAGAGTAATACTTAATGATACCCTAAATCGAAATGAGCGAGAAAATTAGTTGTTTTATAATATAACTCCAAATATTGCGAAAAAACGTGTTTTTACACTTAGAGGTTAGGATATCTCAAAATTCTGACGTGGTAGAGAAATTCTGCAGCCAGTTTTGGATTCAGCACCGAAAAATCTACAAAAACCGATGCACTCAGGTGGCAAAAAGAAATAAAATTTTCGAACTGTGTAATCAATCAATAATCAAGAAAATAAAGAAATAAATACTTAACTTATCTGCGTGCTAGCATTTTCAACGCGAATACAATTTTACAAGAACGCAAGAACGTGGATTTGCAACTTCATCTTTTTATCAATCATGGTTTGCATTTTATTGCATTTAAATTTCTAGATTCTTGTAAATTCAAGAATTTTAGTTTAAAAAAAAGCACTAAAAAGGGCACTAGGCACTAAACCATTTTGTTTGGCGTTTTAATTTTCAAAAAGCACTAAATCTAGTGCTTAAAGGACTAAGTTGGCAACTATGCTCACGGGGCTTTGTATGGCTTTCGGCATACGGAGGTGGTACAATAGTTACCATTGTTCACAGCGCCTACCAAATTTTTTAACTTAAATACATAACCCATGCTCAACACTCCCGCTTGATGCATCACAACTTTTCCGGAGTTGTCTCACGGGGCTCTATATGGCTTTCGGCATACGGAGGTGGTACAATAGTTACCATTGTTCACAGCGCCTACCAAATTTTTTAACTTAAATACATAACCCATGCTCAACACTCCCGCTTGATGCATCACAACTTTTCCGGAGTTGTCTCACGGGGCTCTATATGGCTTTCGGCATACAGATGTGGTACAAGAGCTACCATTGGCCACAGGGCCTACCCAATTTTCTAATT
>NW_016222483.1:0-1455 GCF_001687245.7 Rhagoletis zephyria
TTATATCGAAGAGTTCCGAAAATAGCGATAGAAACATCGATAAAAATTTTGATAACCATATCGATAACAAAACTGATGAAAATATTGATTATTATATCGGTAAGTCCCGAGAATACCGAAAGACTCTAAAATCCCAAAATACATAGTTCCCAGATTGAATCTCTGAAAATATTGATGATCAAATCGATAACAAAACCGATAAAAATATCGATTACAAAATCAATAAAAAATCGATAAAAATATCGATAACAAAATCGATAAAAATATCGATTATTATATCGAAGGGTTCCGAAAATAGCGATAGAAACATCGATAAAAATTTCGATAACCATATCGATAACAAAACTGATAAAAATATTGATTATTATATCGGTAAGTCCCGAGAATGCCGAAAAACTCTAAAATCCCAAAATACATAGTTGCCAGATTGAATCTCTGAGTCTCTCTCTATATCGTTTTCTCTAGAATTACATACCTTTATTTTAATATTTCTTCCTCTATCTTCATCTTTACTTTTATCGGTATCCTCATCGTCATCCGCATCTTTTTTTTTATATTTGTCTTTGTTTTTACTTACATGTTTATCATTTTCTTCATCTACATATTCGCCTTCACCTTTGTCCTTATATATATAAATAAAGTGTTTCAATTTACCTTGACCTTCATTTTTGTCTTCATCTTTTCGCATCTTTGTTTTTGTTTTTATTTTTACCTTTGCTTTTATCCTCTATCTATATACGTACTCACCGTTACTTACATTCTCGTATTGGTCTTTTTCTAAGTGTTATTCCTCAACCTTTTATTAGCATACACTTAAGAAGCACTTGTTTCAGCCCCAACCATTTCCGTTGCACTATTTCCGTGTGCAATTTCCCTTGAATTTTCCAATTTACTCCCAACCAACCGACCGCCGCTAAAGAAGTTTCTCTTCAAAAATAGTTGCATCGGGTCAATATGACACAGCTTCATTGGCGCCAAGTTAAATTATTAATTGGTATCGGGTCTGTGAACCGTGTCTAAATAGCCAATTTGGGTCTGTGACCATAGTTGCTATAAGTTGCTGAATAGTGCAACTTTAATTCCAGATATATCATTTGTCAAACTTTTATCATTATGTGGCACTGTGAAGATGATTAACGAAGACGCGTTGTCTGACAGAAGTTTGTTACGAATCATTTTCATTTCTTGATTGTGTGGAAAAATCGCATATCTATTAAATATGTTGGAGCCGGTGAACGTAACTTTAATGTTTCTTCGAAAAAATACAAATACCAACTCCTGGTCGTGTTTCCAAGACTTCTGAACGCTGCAAGTACATTAGGCTTTGGCTGAATTAATTCAAAATTCTAAGAGTTTTTATTCCAGTTTTAAGTAGCAGCATTATTACTCTCATTACTTTGCAGGACCAGTACTTACTCATATTGAACGCAACTAAATAAATGCTCGCATTTTAGA
>NW_016222484.1:0-163 GCF_001687245.7 Rhagoletis zephyria
GGTTTGGGACCAAATGCCCACCCTATACTTCCGGTAGTGCCGACGAAAAATGAGTTGACAGTTGTGAATTGATGGACCGACCAGCTACCAAGGTACATTGAACAGGTAGTATCAGTAGAGCAGCTGATTTGATTTATTTTCAAATTATTTGGTCTCGAAAATG
>NW_016222484.1:426-1455 GCF_001687245.7 Rhagoletis zephyria
TTTTTTATAATTTTTTGTATTTCACATGGCACGCTTTGATTTAGAAGAAAAAATTCAGGACAGTTTTTGACAATTTCGATACCAGAAGCAACAACAAAATACACGCAAATGTTGTTTTTGCTCTACTGATACTACCTGTTGAATGTGCCTTGCCAGCTACGTAATTTAGACCAACGTCGGCAGATGTGCGTGAAATAACAAAACCGTACTTCTGACACAGATCACCCAATAGTGGTGCTTCAGTGTATTTAAGTGGTGCTCCAAAAGATGCGCTCGAGTAGTCGCGGTAGAATTGTTTTTGCTGTTTTACGTACTGCTTAGACGATATAGCACTATCCAGGTGTTCAGACAAATGACAATTTTCTGTGCATAAAAAATTTTCAAGTGGTGATGGCTGAGCACAATTTATTTTTGGAAACACAACAGAAGGCAGCTGGGATTGTTTTGAAGCAATTACGACAACAGCGATTGCAGTCATGAATGGTCATGAACGAAAGACAACAAGATCACGCGGGAAGGAAAGAACGAAAAAAGTTATTTTCTAGCTGCCGAAATCTCGACGCCATCTTTGTTGTAAGAAGTAAACAACGAAGAGAACGGAGAAAACCGCGAAATGGTTGAACGCATGAAAAATCATTTTTATTATGCAAATTCTTCTATAAATCATGCCGTTGTGTTAAATTATTCTTTATCTTATGTGTACACACGTTGTCACAAGCGAAAATGAAGAAAATTGCAGTAAAAAGCCACCACCAAATTGTAAACAACGAAGAAATGTAAACAAACGGCTAATGTCAAAATCGTTCAACTTTTTTCCTAAATGCGATTCTAACGGACTACTCTCCTGCCCGCGTGATCTTGTCTTTTTGGTTCATGGATTGCAGTTAATTCGCGATAAAAACGATATGAATACAAACTTGAACGCAATTCAATTGTGCATTTTTGTTAATTTGTGGTTGTGACTGCAGTATTCGTTGGCGTGACCTATTAGTAAATTGAAAAAAAAAATAGAAAATTATAAACATTTAA
>NW_016222485.1:0-1455 GCF_001687245.7 Rhagoletis zephyria
TTTTTATGTTTGTAAAAGTATTCTGCGAATTAAAATTACCAAAGTTTTTGTTTTGTGTGTAATATGTATGATAATAATATGATGATTTGTCAATTCAACTAACTAAACAGAATGAACTAAAGCAGTGGTCGGCCGGCCGTAGCTCACGGAGCGCTCTCTGAGCACATGTGTGTTTCACACGTATATAAATAGCGCCAGCTGAGCAGTGCATTTAACGCACATAGTCTCACTTATTGAAATTTGAATAGTGCCCAACTCTAATCTGCACGGTGAAGTCCGGTTTCTATACCTTCGTTAACGCTGTGTTCAGGGCACGATTTTGCGGTACGTGTGAGTAACGTACTGCCCGTAAATGCGTAGTGCGGGTGGCTACAATAAACTTATCGGGAAGATTTTACAATAATGGACCAGGATGATGAGGGGGTGTAGAGGGGGTCCCCTGATTTGAAATCTGAAGGTCCCCCTCCGGAGCCTTATGTTTTTTAAGTACTTAGTAGTTAAAGTTGCAAAAAAGTAAAATTCAACCCCACTTTTTCCTTTTGGGATTGAACTGAAACTTCGGTGCTGCCACACATCATAAAAAATGTCGAAAAAGAAACTGAAAACGGAAACAATGAAAACACACGTTTTTTAGTGCGTATTTTCACTATATATCAAAGTATTGATTTAAAAAAAAGCGGCGGAAGCGAAAATTTGCAATATATCAAAGTATTAGTTTTTTTAAAGCACCCCCATTTTTTATTAAAAGCTTTCAATATATATTGAACTATTGAACTTATAGTAAAGCGCTGCAGGCGAAAATTTTTAATAAAAATCGCGCGATTTTTGATTACAAATTTTCACTATATATCGAGGTATTGAATTAACCGATAAAATAATATTTATCAAAGTGTTGATTTAAAAAAAGAAGCACCGCAGTCGAAAATTGGCCTTGTAATAAAATATTGTTTAACCTCGAAATTTATATACTTTATATTTCGTAATGCCTAACAAAGTATATTTTGGTAAAATTTTCAACGATTTGGTATTACATACTTCGCAGCGTTTATTTGTTTATGAAGAAAAGTGATTTGTGCAGTGTTTATATAAAACATATGTGAAGTAATGGGGAAATTTTAACAACAACTAACTTTAAAACTATTTGCATTTCTACATAAAGTGTTGAAGATATCATTCATTCATTCATTACATTCATACATACATTCATACATTCGTACATTCATTTCATTTTATTTATTAAGTCTATGATTAACAAATCTTACAGACTAGATATACAAGCTTTCGTCTTAAGTGTAAATTAGATATTTAAATTTATAATTAGGAACACATTGATTCTAGTAATGAACCAAAATGAGATCTCGGGAGGGCGAAGTCCATATCAAGGCTCTTGGAAATTCTATTAAGTGCAATGAGAGCTCTGGAAATGGGGTCATAATTGTAATAATTAGCTTTATT
>NW_016222486.1:0-1455 GCF_001687245.7 Rhagoletis zephyria
CAAAGCCCAATCAAAAATCATCGGAATTGGTAATGTCTTTACTAAAGGTGCCGCTGGGCATATGATATGTATGTATGCGTGTAAAAGTTAATGTAAATATCAGCATACCAACGTAAGTTTGTTTTGTAAATAACTTATACATATTTACATATGCATAGGTGTATCTACTTACGTACTTATTTATGTACTTAATTATTAGTTTTATCAACAAACAATGTTCGCTCTTTTATTCAAGTTTTTTTTTTCGTAAGACTCAACAGATTAGAGTGCTAATCTGGTATTAACAGTTTCGCGGAACTACATGTCACACCTGCCACAACACTAAACAAAAATACAAACAATGTCACTTTTTATGAAGTCAACTGTCTGCTCTTAAGAGCCGGTCAGACGTGGCAATATATTTGGAAAAGGCTGTCAAATTGAAAAATTTCAGAAAGCAGTTGCATGAGCAACAACACCTTGCATGTAAAGTGTCTTTCGAAAGAGGTTTTTTTATTTCTGAAAGGCGAATTGTAGATTTGTAGTGCAGCACGTGCAAGTTGAAATACATTTCCGAAATCGATTAAGCACTTTGAGTTGCAGTCACACCTTGCAACTTTCATTTCTAAAACTGCTTTCCGAAAAGTGACATGAAAATAAAAACTCTCTTTCTCAATTTGACAGCGAATTGTGTGGAATAGTTGGAAATATTGCCAAGTCTGGCACGCTCTTTAAGCGCATACATATGTATGTACATATCTATGTAAATATGTACTTATTTGTAAGAAAATATGTAGATATCTTTATAAACAGTTCATAAAAACGCATTTGCTGAAGTCTTTGTGGCACCATAACAAACATGACAAGTTCGTTAAGAGCCCTACATACTTGCATATGCATATATGTATGTGTGGCATGCACATATGTAAATATGTATATACATTAGACTGCATCACTCCCCATACAAAAAAGAAATCGGTACTGTTTTTTCATTGGACTTATAAAATCTATTATATTTTAAGACGTCCACCAAAATATTTCGGAAAAATATTAAGATTTAAGCGAACTGGACTGATTTGAAAATACCTCCAAAAATGGAGTTTTTTTTATGAATAAAAATAGTTTCTTAAGGATGTTTTTTGTAAGAATCCCCTCAAATGACAAAACGGTTTAAGCTTAAAAAACTTGCATAAAAACATTAAAAAAAAAATTAACGGAATCGTAATAATAATTTTTTTAACGCTGCTGTTTTTTAACTTTTTTCAAAGATTTGTATAAGANGTGAGGTATCCATTGGAAAGGTATTTTCTCACCCTTTTTATTATTTTGCTAATAAGCTCATTCAAAGAATGAAAGAGAAAGGTAGGAACATCATTCGAAGTTGAATAAAGATGTGTTGGTATTTGCTCATAAATAAAAATAGTGGAAAAATACATTTCTACCGAGATCCCATAAGTCTAAATCAGAATAGTTTTG
>NW_016222487.1:0-1455 GCF_001687245.7 Rhagoletis zephyria
AGTGAACAGTTATCATCACAACTCAGTGAGCTCAACTGCAGCACTGTTGGCAGCAGCAGCAGCAGAAGAAGAAAATAGACCAGCCGTTTTTAATTCGACTCTTTTTTTCAACCACTTTTTTTCTGCCCGGACTGGACATTCGTCACCAGCAGCAGTAGCAGCAAAAGGCACAGGAGGCGCCAAGGGGGCGCCAATTCTAGAACTGTTCAGTATACTATCAGCGTCGATTCATATCCTTCAGTCAGTCAGTTTTATTTTCAGAAAAGCGCATCTTCTTCACCTTCTCATTTTGTTTCAGCTGGTGCCACTTAGTCAAATCAATATGAAGCAATGGCAGCAGCAGTGCCTGAAAAACAGAGACAGAGTTGACGTGCTTAATCAAAGATGACAGCCAGAAGTTGCAACTGCACACATTAGGTAGTGATGGTGGCACTGTGCGGCAAAGTGTCCACTTGGGATCAGAACTGATGCNGCAACTGCACACATTAGGTAGTGATGGTGGCACTGTGCGGCAAAGTGTCCACTTGGGATCAGAACTGATGCTGCTGCTGCTGCCAATTGCCGCCGTTATCGTCGTCCAGAAATGCCCCCAGTAATGGCCGCCAATTTGTCATAGAGGAGAAAGGAAGAGGAGAGAGAGGGAGTAGGTTTTGATCATTGAGCACACTGGCACTGGGCACACTTTGCATTCATTGAATTCAGAGGGCACTTGTTCGTTGCTCATTTTTTCTTTCTCTTTCTACCCTCTACGGCACGTGTCACTGTCGGTGTTGGTCGTCTGTTTGACATTTTCCGGGACAGTCTGTCTCTCTCTCTCTCGGTAACAGTGTTACGTGCTACTGTCGCACATAAAAGCAACCGATGCCGCCAAACTCTTCTAATGTCGCAGTGCACACTGTGCCCTGCACACCGTGTGTCAATTAATCACACATTAATTCAATAAGAAAACAGCAGTTTCAGGAGCAGAGCAAGTTGCAGGAGGAGAAGCTGACATGCAAATTGCAGGCAAATTGCTCACGTACAACTTTCACTGCAATGTGCCTTGGTGGTGGTGCCATTTGCTCTATTTGGTCGCCCGTCGCCTTGGTCGACGTCGTTGTCGTCATTTTCTTGCAAAATTGCCCGTCTCCAGAGTGCATTTACTGCAGACAACTTTCCCTGAGCTGAACCCTAGCTCTCTCTTTCTTCTATTGCTACTGTTCCGGCAGTGGTGATCTTAATTAGGCGGGATGAGTTTTTTTCTGGTATTGAGTCCAACTTTGGTGCATCTCATATCTTATGACAGCAGGGCAGCACTACTGCTCAATAGTTGGCTGTTCAATCAACTAACTGAATCAGCCACAGCAGCAGCATTGCCAGCACACTTGTCACCCCTTCAAAGTGTTGCACAGACACACTGCCAAAACTGACTGCCCTAAAACACCAGACACAAAATGCTTCAGAGCTACTAGAGCT
>NW_016222488.1:0-1455 GCF_001687245.7 Rhagoletis zephyria
CGTGTGCATTGGCGAGTGAATTCATTCGCAAACAGCCAAAATCAGGCGGCGTCGTCGTCGCTGCGCTTGAAGTTCTCCTTGCTACTTGATGTCTCGTTGACGTCATTGCGATATGCGATAATACCTACGTCTCAACACTAGTAAATAAGTATATGCGACTGTGAGTCTTTTTCTAATGATTAGGCAGTGACTTGTCGTTGATGCTATACATATATTTATTATATGACAAGCGACAGGCAACGCGTACAGCAAAAGCGAAAAAAATTAATTTCAAATCTTAACTGCTAATTTCGACTGAAAAATAAAACAAAAATTATAATTGTTATTGTTGACTGAAAAAGTACCAGCCAAAAAATTTATTATTAGATAATTGTGAAGAACGAACAAGAAAAAAATGTAAATCATTAAAGATTAATATTCCTTAGCTAACAGACATCACCGATCGCATAGACGATTCCATCTGATTTCTTGAATTGAGTTTTCGTAAGTAAAAGCATAAAAAGACGGCAGCGTTGATCCGGATCAACTCGGGAATTAACTGCAGTTGATCCGGATTAAGACCGAGTTAATCGGGATCAACGCTGCCGTCTGTTTAAGCTTTAACTGTTATTTTCGAACTCTGGCCGTAAGCCATTTTTGGTGATAGAGTTTTGCACGTTTTCCCTAAAAAAATTGTTTTCTTATGAAACAAAATGCGCAAGGCCGTTTAAAAATCAACAGCACTTTTTTCAAAAAATCGCAAAAGCCGTGAACAAAAAAAATAACATTAAAAGTCGCGTTGATTTAAAACTAAAAAAAAGATTTGATTTTACTTGATCTTCAAATTTGGTTTTATGTATGTAGTGCGTTCATGCAACACAAATTGTGTAAAATCTTCAATTTGTGTGTTATATAGATACATAAGTACACACATTCTGACGAATACGTGTTCCATTTAGTGTTGCCAAATGTCCCGTATTTGCCGTATTTTGCATTTAATTTTAAATGTTCCGCCGGGACAAGATTTTTCCCATATTTTCGACAATTTTATTATTCTGNTAAGCAAGCATTACTGCATGCAAATCTGTAAGAGAAATATAACTACAATTTACAGTTGATTTTTTTCGCTTTTTGTGGAGGGTGTTGCGAAATTTCTCCCATATAATGCATGAACAAAATGAATTTTTTATGGAAGAAAATGCGCAACACCCTCCACAAAAAAAAAACTAAAAAATCAATTGTAATTTTTAGCGACTTGAAATTTGCACTTTATTGTATTGAAATTGAATGGGCTATAAAACCGCATACCCGAAATCTTTCTAGGAAATCTAAATAAAAATTTCAAAATTTTTATAAAATTTTTTTTTAAGTTTTATTATTTTTTGTGAACTGTTTGCATGATTTGAAGCTTTTCTTTATATGGTATGTGATATAGATCGACCCATATTTTAAATGAAAATTATTAACAATAAATAA
>NW_016222489.1:0-188 GCF_001687245.7 Rhagoletis zephyria
ACATTTTGATAACTCGTTACACTCTGTTAAGACGATGAAATTCGATAAGTAATGATAAATCGATAAGCTTATATAACATTGAAATTTCGTTAGGTCGATATATTTTGAAAATTCCATAAACTTCGCTTCGTTGAACCAACCAATTTCAGTAGATCAATAATTATCGATAACTCTGTAAGTTGAAAAAA
>NW_016222489.1:289-519 GCF_001687245.7 Rhagoletis zephyria
TTTGGACAACTAAGTTTCTGTGTCTATAAATTTCGACAACTCAGTAAACATTGATCAGTTGGAATAATTCGATACGTTGCGATAATTTAATAAGCATGGATAAATTTCGATAAGTATAAACTACGATGATTCCATAAATTTCAGTAACCTTTATGGCTGATTTTATTTCGATTCCTATCGGAAAATTTCAACTCTGTTAACCTAATTCTTATGTATTTTTCATTGTCTCC
>NW_016222489.1:607-1455 GCF_001687245.7 Rhagoletis zephyria
ATTTTCGCCTTTATCTCAATTTTCGTCTTTATCTTCACTTTTGCCTTTTTTGTCTTCATTGTAATCACTTATTTCTTCATCTTCATATTTATTTATTAATGCGTAACAGCTTAAATTGAATAGGTTGCAAAAACAACCATACACAAATATGGAAATTTTTAAACGACGATTTTCAACCGATTTCGAAACTATAAAAACTCTCCTCATCTACAGAAAATTACCTTTCCACCGGTGTTTTTGGTTTTGAAATAGGTAACTTTACCTTGGCCTTCATCTTTGTTTTGTCTTTGTTTTTGTCTTTCACATCTTTGTTTACATCCTTTTTTTGTGAGATGAGGTGCGATGACGTGATAAGATGTGACGTGATTTTTTGTGATGTGATAGGATGTCATGTCATGTGTTGTGATATCCTCTGATGTCATATCATATGATGTCATACCATATGATGTCATATCATGTGATGCCACGTCACGTAATGCCATGTCATATCATGTGATGTCAAGTCATGTGATGTCATGCCATACAATGTGATGTCATATCATATAATGTCATGTCACGTGATATCGTGTGATGTGATATCATATTATGTGATGTAATATCATGTGATGTCTCTTCATATCATGTGATAAAATGTGATGTGATGTAATGTAATGTGATCACATTCCATGTTCCGATTAGTACAGTATATTTTGCTTTGCTGCCTCTATGCTTATCNTCCTCATCTACAGAAAATTACCTTTCCACCGGTGTTTTTGGTTTTGAAATAGGTAACTTTACCTTGGCCTTCATCTTTGTTTTGTCTTTGTTTTTGTCTTTCACATCTTTGTTTACATCCTTTTTTTGTGAGA
>NW_016222490.1:0-1455 GCF_001687245.7 Rhagoletis zephyria
ATTTGGATTCTTTTATTTAAAATTGAATTCGATTTTTTAAACATGTGTCAACGCTCCTACACGTAGTTAAGATATAAAGCATTTTCAAAACGGATGTCGGATGATCACCAAATTATAACAATTGATTTAACTTTTTAAATAATTTGAGTAAACATGTTAGCTGAATGTTTATGGTGCTACGGGACGTATACGTTATCTACACAACTACGGGTATATGAGTACGAGTTGTTATTTTGGCTTTTTTTTAAGTAAATATATCTTTTTTAAGTTTCAATTTAAATGCAATTTTGTGATGGAATTTTTTTCTTTATGCAAAATTCAAGATACTGCATTTTAAGAGATAGGTGTGCCACCATTTTCAACCAAAAACACGTTTTTGTAGAAAAATTTAACAACTCGTGAGACTTGCTCATATGTTCGATATATGCAGAAAGAGCTTTCGATAACACCACACAACAGGTGGGGGTGGTCAGACAATTCAGAAAAAAGGCGTACAAGTATTTATTTCCAGGTGGATAGAAGCGCTGCTACGAAAACCTCATGGAAGAAATACGTGATAACATCCAGGCTATGAAAACAGTAACGGTAAGCAAATGTCTTGCAGGAAAATATTGGGGTTGCAGCCCTCGGATTCTTAGATGGATAAAGTCAGGCACATGATAACTTATGAAGGCGGTGGACTGCGGCACTACGGTCAACCTAGCGACTGTGTGGCGCTCACTCACAAGACTAAATACAACGTCTTGTATGTGTAATACACACATCTGCGATCCCTAATTTTGTACACGCAATCAGTCTATTTGCAGAGATCAGTCTTCAGCGGAAGTAATGTAATAAAATCATTATAATGCTAAGGCATAGTCAGGGATCTTGTTAGCCTTGAAATCAAGTCTGCAATGGTCTTTCACCTCTGGATGCTGGGCCACAACAGCATAGAAGGTAATGAGGAGGCAGACCTGCTTACCAGGAAGGCGGCAGTAAGCACACCGATAGGCCCCGAGCCCTTTTTTGTGGTAGAACTACACACCATTACAGAAGAGCTTAGGAGAGAAGACAGAACTAGTAGAAAGTGGGTCTGGAGCCAAGCCATTGGGCTGCGACAGGCAATAAAGCTACTGGGAGTATACAATAAGAAATGATGTGAGAAAGTTACCAGCCTCCAAAACCAAGAATTCTAACAAGAATCTTAACAGGTGAAGAAGCACAACAGCCAACGCTAGCCCTATACCGCGCTCTTTATAGTAATTCCGATAAAAGAGAGTATATAAGCCCACTGGCAACTTACCCTGAGGATCCCGTCAAGTATTCTGCCACCACAGTTCAGCCCTAAGAGTACAACTCTACAACAAGCTTTTCAGGCTTTTGGCGCTTTTCAGGCTTTTAGAAACGAAATTCAGCTACTCCTTAAAGCCTGAAAAGCGCTGAACGCCTGAAAAGCTTGTTGTGGAGTTGTAC
>NW_016222491.1:0-1455 GCF_001687245.7 Rhagoletis zephyria
AAAGAAGGCTCTATAACTTCCAAACCTGACGAGATATGAAAACGGCGTAACCATATTTGAGATTAGCGTGAAAAAATCCATTAAGTTATACGATATAAAGCGGCTCTCCTTTGCCTATTTTATGTAAAATTTAATGTATTAGGCTATGTAGCTTTAGGGCTCTTGAGGCACGTCTTTCCGTTATCCGAGATCGAAAATTTTTGATAGAGCACCGTTTTTATGACCAAACGAACCTATCTAGAGAGAGTCTTGCTTTGTAGCTTACAAAAAATGTTGTCTCCATGCAAATAAGTCGCACACTAATGCACATACTTCCGCCTACAACTTGTTGTTTATCTATTAAACGATTGGCTTATTTGTATGTTAGCTTTTCTTCATATAAAAACGGAATACAATACAAATCAGCGACACATTAAAATATTGTTTGTTGTAAACATTAATAAGTTTAGGTGGAGAGATTTTTTGCAATACGGGCAACGGTGTATTAAATATTTATTTTTCGCTAATTTAAAAAAAAATATATGTGACCTGGTCTACGGAAAGGGGGCTTAGGTGTCAAAAAAATCAATTTTCACTTTTTGGTTGATTCGGATGGAAGATGAGATGATTTTCACTTTTAACAGCTTTTTCACAGAAAACTTTTTTCGCACGTAAGCTCCCTTTTCGTAGACCAGGTCACATATATAGTTAATTCTATAATAAAAACCCCAAAAATCAGAGTTCCAAACCGTGTGCACAATTAAAGAAAATTCTGCAAATTTTCACTCAAATACTGCACTTTTTATTTATACTCTTTAGAAAAAATTTCGAGTAGGCAGTTTTTAATTTTAGTATTATAAAGTGCAAGCCTGAGGAAGTTAGGACTTACCATTGATTTTCGGCAAAACATTATCGAGCATTATTTTATATGGAGAAAATGACCAACACCTTCAACAAAAAATTTGCCAAAAATCAATAGTCAGACTTGCAATTTGTTATACTAACCCCTCTATTCTAACAGAGTCACAAAACTTAGCTCATCACTGTTGTGATTTCTAGTGCGCCGAGAAATGANATCACTGTTGTGATTTCTAGTGCGCCGAGAAATGTGTCACAAAAAATTCGATTTTGAGTGCTAGAAAAATACACAAAAATTTAAAAATTTGTATTGTAGCGGCATATTTTTTGCAGCTGCAAGCTTTGAGGCGCAGTAGAAATCACAGCAGTGATGAGCTAAAGTTTGTGAATTTGTTAGAATACGGCTGTTAAATTAGACTGGGATAAAAAAGTTCAAAATTTGAATGAAAATTTGCAGAATTTTCTTTAATTTTGCACATGGTTTAGAACTCTGATTTTTTGGGTTGTTGTTGTAGAATTAACCATATTTTCATAAAAAATTTGCAAAAAATAAAATATCTGAAAAAACTAACAAAACCAACTACCACATGATCAAGTGTGAATTGCAACGGAATAGCT
>NW_016222492.1:0-1455 GCF_001687245.7 Rhagoletis zephyria
GGTCCGTAAATCTTTCGCAGAATCTTTCTCCCGAAAACTCCAAGAGCCGTCTCATCAGATGCTTTCATTGTCCAAGCCTCGNTCAATTGCCTACTCAGCCCAAAGTAGCACTTGTTGGCAAGAGTGATTCTCCGTTGGATTTCAAGGCTGACATTATTATTGGTGTTAATGCTGGTTCCCAAATAAACTAAGTCGTCTACTTTTTCAAACTTGTAACTGTCAACAGTGACGTGAGTGCCAAGGCGCGAATGTGCTGACTGCTTGTTTGATGACAGGAGATACTTCGTCATGTCCTCGTTCACCACCAGACCCATTCGCTTTGCTTCTCTATCCAATCCCGAGAAGGCAGAACAGACGTAGCTCTTGTTTTTACCGATAATATCGATAGCGTCGGCATACGCCAGCAGTTGTACGCTCTTGTAAAGTATTGTACCTGAGTGGTTCAGTTCTGCGGCTCTTATTATCTTCTCTAACATCAGATTAAAGAAATCACATTAAAGGGAGCGGGAGTGTTGAGCACCGGTTATTTATTCAATTGGGTAGGCGCTGTGGCCAATGGTAGCTCTTGTACCACCTCTGTATGCTGAAAGTCATACAGAGCCCAACAGCTTGTAGCGCTTTGGTTTTGCTGTTTAATAGAGTTGTCAAACTATCGACGGCACTATCGATAGCATCGATAGTTTCAATTTTTTTAGACTATCAATACTCATTGATAGTTTTTTCATATACTATCGATCATCTCTATNCAATGGTAGCTCTTGTACCACCTCTGTATGCTGAAAGTCATACAGAGCCCAACAGCTTGTAGCGCTTTGGTTTTGCTGTTTAATAGAGTTGTCAAACTATCGACGGCACTATCGATAGCATCGATAGTTTCAATTTTTTTAGACTATCAATACTCATTGATAGTTTTTTCATATACTATCGATCATCTCTATAAACAAAGCAACCTAACTGATTTAGCGCTATCGATAGTGCTATCGATAGTTTTGTTTTTTTTTCGAGACTATCGTGAAAATTGATAGTCTTTCTAAAAACTATCAAAACTATCGATGGTGTGACTATCGATAGTTTGATACCTCTACTGTTTAAAACCACTCCGGAGGAGTGGTGATACATCAAGCGAGATTGTTGAGCATGATTTGGGGTGCCAGCAATTAACTACTTTAGTAGGTTTTGTTCTGCGGCAGTTGAGAAGTGCATAAAATAATGCATACCCAATGAAGAACGAGCGAATTAATTTTAAACACAAGTGCGTGTTTTTATTCGCTGCACTTGGTTTTGGGCGGGAGTGCAATACAAGTGCGTGTGTGTGTTCGCTNATTAACTACTTTAGTAGGTTTTGTTCTGCGGCAGTTGAGAAGTGCATAAAATAATGCATACCCAATGAAGAACGAGCGAATTAATTTTAAACACAAGTGCGTGTTTTTATTCGCTGCACTTGGTTTTGGGCGG
>NW_016222493.1:0-1455 GCF_001687245.7 Rhagoletis zephyria
GGTTCCATCCTGGTTTCCTGCGAGCGATACTACGTGTTTGCCCTCGCGTTATGTCAGTGACTTGTAAGGTGATGTAGTTGTGGTCGCTACCACTCAGGTCTTCCATTACTCTCCATCCGTCAGCCCTTCGAAGAAGGCTCTCTGAGACCAGGGTTATGTCAGGGATAGAGTATCCAAAACCCGGCCTTCGATATGTAGGGGTCGTTACGGTGTTGAGGATGGTCAGGCCAATGCGGGCTGCCATTTCAAGGACCAGTCTTCCCCTGGTGTTTGTTTGGGGCATACCCCATTCCACGCCTCTTGCGTTGAAATCTCCAGCAACAATTATGTGGCCGGTTATATCGCGCAATTCGTCTTCAAGGTCTTCGAGCTTTCCCCTGAAGACAGGGACTGTGTCGTTTGGAGACAGGTAGCAGCTCACCACAGTGATTTGCGCCATTTTAACCCAGACGTAGCAGCGTCCTACCCCGCTGCTCTCTGCGCGATGGTTGGGGTTAGCAATCCATATCGCGGCCGAGCCTGATTAGTCAACATGCCAAGTTTCCTTTGTTCTATAGGGTTCACTGATGATGACAACGTCTGCTCTTTGTTCAAGAACCAATTGGTCCAGCAGGTCATCAGCTACCCTACTCCTGTTCATATTGCCTTGTATAAATTTAATCATATTCTCCCAAGCTTTGTCTTAGCCTCAGCAAGGGCATCCCTGTAGGCCTTGCACGCTCCCGACCCGGGCAGGTGATTGGAATTTTTCTGTCCATCTCCTGCCAAGCATACGTAGAAGCTTGGGCTTTCTTTACATGCAGAGGCTATGTGGCCCTGCTGACCACATTTTCAGCATGAACTGCTTGTGTCTGGGCCTTTGCATGCCGCCTTTTTGTGGCCATACCCTAGACAGCGGAAACACCTTTGGACATCCGCGCGCTCTCGGACGCGGCAGATAATCCAACCTACTCGCCACTTCCCCTTTTCAATAAGAGTCCGGCCTGGCAGTTCATCGATTTCCACCACGGCCATTCTTTGTTCTCGCGAGTTTACAGCGAGGAGAGAGACGCGAAGTTGGCCATTCATCTTGTCTCCTAACTCCCCGCGTATAGCGTTCTCCACTTCTGGGGCCGTGGTTAGGCAGTCCATGCCCAGAACTTCTAGACGTAAACGCCCAGTGAGAATACGGGTGTCTTCGATGAGCACGCCGCCTACGCGGGTTTTCCGAACAGATCGAATTACGATCTCCGTCTTCTCAGGTTGGAGCTTACCACGTATCGTTCCCTGCACCTCTGCATAGGTTTTGCGTTCAGCTGGCTTAATGATTAGTTTGGCGAGACTCTTCTTTTATCTCACCCTCTTCTTTTTTTTGCGGCTGGCCGCCTCGCCGTTATTGACCAAGGGTTCACCTGGCGCTGGCCCTTGCTTGGGCTTTCTGCTTTTTCCAACCATTTTCCATTGATTAGCTGGTAC
>NW_016222494.1:0-146 GCF_001687245.7 Rhagoletis zephyria
CAAAAATTTAGATATCTCAACGAAATTTGGTATGTGGGTTTCCGTTAATGTAAGGTAGGTTGGTATCGAAAATGGGCGAAATCGGACTGTAACCACGCCCACTTCCCATATAACGGTGATTTCCAGAAATACGAAAACTGCGATAT
>NW_016222494.1:319-533 GCF_001687245.7 Rhagoletis zephyria
TTTTCTGACGAAAAATAAGAATATTAGAAATTTGTGGAAAATGGGCGTAGCCACGCCCACTTATGGTTACATGTGTATATCTTGGTAACCGCTGCACCAATTTCTTCCAAACTTGGCACAGTTGTTAGCCTTGATACAACATACTAATTACCGAAAATTTTAAAAATCGGACAATAACCACGCCCACTTTCCATATAACGGTAATTTCCAGAAA
>NW_016222494.1:688-846 GCF_001687245.7 Rhagoletis zephyria
ATGTGTATATCTTGGCAACCGCTGCACCGATTTCATCCAAACTTGGCACAGTTATTGGCCTTGGTACAGCATACCAAATGGGACCAACAGGGTAATTTAGAGAAATATGAAATCTTCGCTAAATCAGTAAATATTAAAGCTAATTTATTCAAAATTGA
>NW_016222494.1:1001-1455 GCF_001687245.7 Rhagoletis zephyria
TGAAACTGCAATATTTCGAAATTTAAAGACGCTAATTTACTCAAAATTGATACACCCCGGCTTACCATGTAGCGGTAGCTTTCGGAAAGTTGAAAATGATATATTTAATACTTAGACTTTCTTACTTGTTATATTTAAACTTTTTATCCTAACCATTATTCGACACTTATAAAAGTATGATTTTACATTTCGCACCGTTCAAAAGTTTTGCTCCGTTTCATCTTGGTTTCCTTACATTAAATATTTAAGCAAAGTCGAACGTATTTACTTATTACCAAACTTAAATGTACTTACTTGCTCTTGGCCATCTCTTAACAATTTCACGTTTATTAGAAAATTTGTCGCTTGAAAAATTTGTGTGTATTTTTTTTTTAATTCAAATTTGAAAAAAAACACATTTTCAAAAAATTAATTTCAAAATTGTTAAGTTAAGCTCACATATAAAATTGGAAAC
>NW_016222495.1:0-1455 GCF_001687245.7 Rhagoletis zephyria
AATAACAATATGGGTATCAATTAAAAGGAAAAATTCTGTAGAATAGAAAGAAAAATAAATTTTTGGGTGCACCAGGGCGAATAAGTATTGAAAATGTCCTTTTAAAGCTTAATCCTTGAATATCCTGTGAAGTTTTTGAAAAAAATATATGTCAAAGACTAATATGTTAACTACCATATCCTCAAATTTCGTCCTTCTAACTTTATTAGTTTAAGATAAAAAAATTTTACACTTCTCTTTATAAGATATTGATAGTTACAATATATATAAATGAAGATACTGAAATCGGTATTTTCGAACATTCTATGCGCTCTAAAAGAACAAACTGACCGTACGATGTTCCATTTAAATACCTTAATTTTTTTGTATACAAGGGCGTAGCCAGCGGGGCAGGAGTTTATATAGAGTGAAAAAGTGTTTTTAATTATTTTTTTTCTTTGTATATATATAAATATGTATATAAATAGAAATTTTTTGGATTAAGAAAGTATAAGTTTTCTGGTATCCTTTACAACGATACTAATCTTTTAAAAATCGGTTTGTAATTTTTTTTGTTTAAAATATTTTTTGCTTTAAAGTGTTGTTTCTCAAAATTTTATATACGAAGTATTCAACAAATTTTTAAAAATCGGTTGGTAATTTATTGTAAATTGTTTTTTTTATTGTATTTTATTGTATTAATGTATTTTTTAATTTTAACCGTTTTTTTTCAAATTTTTATAAAAGAAGTGTACAAATACGCATATCAGAAAAAAAGGAAGGTTTGATTGCGTTTACAACGATATCTACTTTTTTAAAATCGATTAGTAATTTTTATACCCGAGCGCACTTTGCACAAGGGTATATTAATTTTGTTCACATAACGGTTGTTTGTAACAGCCAAAATGAATCGAGATAGATATAGACAAATGTATACATAAATGCTCAGAATGAATAGAGAAATCGATTAAACCATGTCTGTGTCCGTGTATACGATAACTCGAGCAATTGAGATATCTCAACGAAATTTGTTATGTAGGTTTCCGTTAATCCAAGGTAGGTTGAAATTGAAAATGGGCGAAATCGGACTGTAACCACGCCCGCTTCCCATATAACGGTAATTTCCAGAAATGCGAAAACTGCGATAGTTTAGTAACTACTAAAGATAATTCACTCAAAATTGTTATTTACAATAATTTTCAGACGAAAAATAAGAATATTATAAATTTTTGGAAAATGGGCGTAGCCACGCCCACTTATGGTTACATGTGTATATCTTGGTAACCGCTGCACCAATTTCTTCCAAACTTGNTTTTTGGAAAACGGGCGTAGCGACGCCCACTTATGGTTACATGTGTATATCTTGGCAACCGCTGCACCAATTTCTTCCAAACTTGGCACAGTTATTGGTATTGGTATAGCATACGAAATGGCCGAAAATCTTTAAAATCGGACAATAACCACGCCCACATCCCA
>NW_016222498.1:0-1455 GCF_001687245.7 Rhagoletis zephyria
AAGCTTTACATCAGAAGTCATGTTTGTATAGGCTGCGTTTCTTTATACAATCGAGATATATATAATTATTCACAGATATCGTCTTCCCAGAGAGGTTTGCTTTGTTTCGTTATTTTCCAAGTGTTATATTTAAGAAATTTTTTTTGCATCTGGAAAAAATACGGTGATCCAGATATAAAGTGGGACGCGACATTTTAGCAAGTTTTGGCTATTTTTCCTTAGTTTATTTAATGTTTATTATTTTCTTTCGAAAAAATAGCTGATTACTTAACAAACACCATATATATGAATCCAAACTTCAAACTTTGTGCGAAAATTATGAAAATTCTTCAAAGTTACACGAAAATTTTTAACTTTCTAATCCACATCTTTAGAAAAATTATGGTATGCAGTTTCATAGTCTATTAAATTTTAATATAACATGGTGCAAATTTGAAGTAGCTAGGACCTACCGTTAATTTTTGGAATTTTGTTTGTATGACGGTGTTACGCATTTTTTTCCCCTTCAAAATGTGTTCTACCATTTATTTATATGGGGGAAAAATGCGGAACACCGTCAACAAAAAAATTGCAAAAAACAACGGCATGTGCTATTTACTTTAAATTTTCAATTTATTATACTAAAACTTCAAATTTTTAAAGATGCTGATTAAAAAGTAAAAGAATTTGCTGAAAGTTTAAAACATTTTCATAATTTTTGCACAAAGTATGAAATTTGGATTTAAATTCTCAAGTAATCAACTACACTTTCATTAAAAAATAATAATAACCATTAAATAAACTAAAGAAAAATAGCCAAAACTTGTAAAAATGTGGGGTCCCAGTTTATATGTATCTATATATATATACCGTTCAAATCGGCCCAGTATTTTAGGACTTCTCGGATTAGAAAAAATTGTCTTTCAATTTTATATAACACAGTCCGAGATAAGGCTAGCCATTTCTAATAGATTTTGGGTGGCTAAATTTGTAAAAAAGGAATTTTATGTTTTTGAAGGCCTATAGCAAAGTCGGCTAAAAACGGCAAATTTTTTGCAAAAATCAAATCTCTGGCTGTTTGCTATCGCAATCGGCTAAATCTAGCCCGAAAAGTTAACTGGCAACACTGGTTATTGATTGTATTACAGGATGCATCTGAAGTAAAATAATTGAGTAGCGGAATTGTCACATATGACAGGGTGACGAGCTGTTAAAATTTTGTATGTAACATTTGTCGTGAGCGTTCCGAAAGTGATAGCGACAGGTTTATTCACAACAAAAACCTAACCGACGTTAGCACCCCATTTGTGAAAATATTAAGATTTTTGTATTGCAATCGATAGTTCGTCGATTGTTCTTTAATGTTCGTTCATTTTTAACTTTTGCTCGTTAGCCAAAAATTTATAATTAATTTTTCAATTTTCACATTACGTAATTCCTGAAGTTAGCACCCGCAACAGATTATTTTGGGTTAAT
>NW_016222499.1:0-1454 GCF_001687245.7 Rhagoletis zephyria
ATTGACAATGTCATTGCACGCTCGTGTCGTTGAACGCTATTGTGGATATCATACATATATATATTACGCGCACAAATCTGCAGATACTATACATACTGTATGTATGCAAATATTCATTTACTGCAAAATCCTACAGCTGTCACTTTACGGATAAAATACTGCGGCAAATGAAGCAATGATTAATCTTTGTTTAAATATTAAATAACCTTTAAGGGCTTAAAGCTGATTAAAAAACTTATTTTGCTAGCAATTACTGTAAATGAAAACTTGATTTTTCACAGGAAGCAAATTAAAATAATTACATGCAAGTAGTAAAATTACTTTAAGCACAAGTGTAAAAAAGAAAATTGCTACTGTCGTCATTTGTTGATGCGGTTGCTGTTATGATGGCGCGCGAATGCTGTGCGGGTGTGCGAGCCACCAAACATGCTATTGTTTAGGGTGACCAGACCTGTCCTGATTTCAGGGTCGAAATAAAATGTCCTGACTGATTTTGCATTTGTCCTGATTTTTACAAAGCTGACCTTTTATAAACTTTTTACTGCGTAAACATATCGTTGGGCGCATACTGAAATTTACTCAGCCATAGAAAAACATGCTGGTTCACCCTATTTCCGGCAATCCACAGCATTCTTCATATGTTCTAGAATTTGAAGTCTTTTTTTTAACTCAAAAGTCAGCTCTCAAACTACTTGTGTCTTTTTTTAAGCATGATTTTTCTGAATGTTATTTGCTATTTGTACATTCTTTTATGGCTGTTTTTGATGAAAAATTGCGTGAAATTGAAAGAGAATATTGTTCGGTTGTCGAAGTGTTGGATGTCAATGAATGTGTGAGTAATCGTCATTGCGGAAGAGAAAACTATTAAGCGTAAAAATCATCATTTTAAAACTCAGGGCTGATGGAAAAGAAAGTGATTGTGCTAACTTTCAAAAACACTTCTAAGGAGTGTTTTAAAAAGTGGACACAATGGTTGCAAGAGTTCATGGATTTCGAATGACTCCGATAAAAAAAAAAAAAATACTGAAATTGTATATAAACGTTATAGACGATTGGGTCTCTTGTAAGTGTACTGATTTTTCCTTCGACTCATCTGGTCACCCTACTACATATTGTGGCGCGCGAACGCTGTTCTTGCCTCACCTAAAGTTTAATTAAATATTTTCGTAATTATTATTGTGACAACAGTGACTTTACTCCTTTGCTGACTCTGGTTGAGATCGCAAATTGTCGATTGCTGATTGCCAGAATTCTTGGTTGTAGCAAAAGTTTGGAAAATTCTATACGCACTCGGGCGTACTTTTATGCGAGTACATATATGTGAAATAACCCTTTTTGTTGCAGAAGCGCTTTTCATTTTCGTATGTAAATAGAGACATGCGTAGGTAAATATACATATGTATGTAATTACTATATGTATAACATACTCACATACAGACATATCTACATACCAT
>NW_016222500.1:0-1454 GCF_001687245.7 Rhagoletis zephyria
AACACAGAAAAGTAGAAAAAACTCTATCCTGTATTTTTCACAGCGATAACTTCGCGCGAGGGCTCGGTATATGAAGTGATTGAAACAACCATTCAGATGTTGTCTTTTTTAATGATTACAATGTTTTCAATTTTTTTTACAAATTAAAATAATCTTTGTGCTAAAACCAAAGCCATATACATTAGGGCCCCAAAAAAGTTAACATATTTAAGACTTCCGCCAAAATATTTCGGAAAAATATTAGAATTTAAGCGAGCTGAATTGATTTGAAAATACCTTCAAAAATATCATTACGGGTATTCATATAATTTTTATATGCAGTTTGGACTTAAGATTAATACCTCTGTTCTTTTGATACTGTTGATAAAAGTTTATAACTTTAAACATTTTATAGTTTATAGTTTTAAACCTTTAACTTTCTATTATATGAGGTGATTTTTTTGGAAATGATATTTATAAAAACTAATTATATTTATAAAAAAAACTAAATTTCTGGAGTATTTCTGAATTGATCCAGTTCACGCAAATCTTAATATTTTTGTCGAAATATGAAATATGAAAACTAAAGTTTAAACTTCATACAAAATTTAGAAAAATTCGTCAAATCGTCATCAAAACTTCGAACTCTTTAATTTTTTCTATTGTAATGAAGTTCAAGTTACGAGCGGTTAAATATTTGCGTTGATTTTTAATAACTTTTTTGCTAATGACCTTTTGTACTTTTCTCCATATAAACAGGAATTTCTAATGGAATTAAATTAGCAAGAATGTATGCAAAAAATTAAAAAAAAAAACAATAAACGTCCGGGGGTATTTATATCAATCTGGCCGGACAAAGTTAAAAGTTTTTTGTTTTAATTTTCAACTTTATTTTAAGCAGGTTCTCTATTGCTTCGCGTGGCTGAGGCTTATTTGGGTTCATTACCAGACACATACTTAGTCCTTAGAGCTTAGAACTTATCATCATATGTGTTATGGTCGCCTGGATAAAAGATTGTCGTAAGCGCAATTTTTATGATTTTTAGTTATAAATACAGTTATATATTTTAAAATAAGATTGGTGTTATCAGGTTTTGGATATCTCTTTTAGTTACCAAGATATTGAGTAAAAAGTATCGTTAATTTGGTACTAATTTTGATCACATTTTGTCGTATTTCATACAAAGTGGCTGCCAAATTGTGGACAAATATCGCATGCCACAAAATTTTACTAAGATCCTTCGAAAACTCAAAACTAATTAACAATAAAAAATAAAAAAAGAAGTAATTAAAAAATTTTTTAAACTAGCGATATTCTCCGAGATTTTGGAGAAAATTTATCTTTATATTTTTGAGAAATGCATTCCAAACTTCAATCGCGATTTCCCAAAACCTGTCGAAATTAACATACGACAATCTTTTACCTAGACGACGATATATATGTATGTATGTATATACATCAGGTAGCTTATGGT
>NW_016222501.1:0-1454 GCF_001687245.7 Rhagoletis zephyria
CCAGTAATTCCGTTAATGCCATTCGAAACCACTAAATTACGCCAACAATAAATATTAACATCACTCACAAGCATACACACGAGTGCGTTAAAGGTAATTAGGTTGAGATAACAAAAATCCAAATAAAAGTCCTATAGGAAAATTTACTACATATTAACAAGTTCAGCTATTCGCTTTTAGTGAAAATAGCACTGCAGTGTACTAGAACGAAACCAGCGAAAATTCGAAAATTTGTGTGAAATATAATTATAAGCAGCGACGTGAATCGGATGAAAAATTTCGGCGATTCGGTTCAGCGGTTCGAACCGTTTTTGCACCTTTGGATTGGCTCGTCAAAACGGTTTTTTTTTTGTCTTTGAGCCGGGGTTTCGGTTCAGTTCAACGGTTCGGGGATTAAAAAAAGCCTGTATATTTGTGTTATTCTTATTAAGTAGCAATTCAAATAAATTTACATTTGTTAAAAAATGTGTATGTATGCAATTTTTTCCATGCGCTATACCTAGTAAAAAAGTTATTAGATGCCAAACAAAGTCGGATTTCCATATTTAACAAAAGAAAAAATAAAATAAAAGAGCAAAATTTTTGTATAAAAAATTGGTAGAAACGAACACTAAACCTTTACAAAAATTAATTCGGATCAAGCATTTGTGGAAAATTTCAGTTCGATTAATGGTTCAGTTAATTAGTAGAAAAAAGCGTTCAATCCGTTACAAAACCTGTTCGGTTCAAAACCGTTTCACGGCCTTGGGAGATCCCCGCACATTTTTTTTTTAAAATTAACATAAGTTGGCGTAGGGGTTAAACTTTTCATATGTAACTTTTATGGACATCCGTATATATATCAAGGAAAATACGAAAAATGGACATGGTCGGTTTATTTTAAAGCATATCTCCCATATAAATCTAACCTCAAATACGCCTTAAAAATGTTATAAAAAGCGCACCGATAAATACTTATGTGACTCCGAAATTATGTCCACATGTTTAAAAGAATGTTATAAGGTAGCACCCAAAATTTAACGCATACCTCCCATACAAACCTAACCTCAAAAACATCCCAAAAAAAGCTCATTGGGCTCATTAGTAAAATAAAGCTCGAATAATCCTAACTAGTATACAATAATTAGTACTACATCGCGGCACAAAGGTCGATGCCGAAGAAGCTATAGTCGAATATCAACTTTTTAAATCAAATATTTACAAACGTACACTAGACGGACCATCAAAAAAATTATGGAATCTTATATACCATCGTATACCAACAATGGAATCATAAATAATATGCCATATGCCTTCTATGATAAACATTAAATGTTCTGTTAAAATGAAGTTCGTTTCAGAGCTGCATCACTTCAAACAAATATTTATTTAATTTTATTTTTTTTATAGGTATAAGGGGAGAATAATTTGTGAGTGTAAATTAACATCTACAGAACTTAAGTCGTGGCCATAAC
>NW_016222502.1:0-1454 GCF_001687245.7 Rhagoletis zephyria
CTCTCTCTCTCTCTACTCTTCGTCGTCTCTTCTCTTCTCTTCTCTTTCTTCTTCCACCCATCCTCTCGCTGATTCAAGGAAGCAAAGAAGCCTCTGAAGAGCGTGTGTGTGCTGTTCTGGCAGGCTCGAGGCACTTTTATATTTTAAATGCTTCTGTTCACACACAAACACACCTATTCTTTTCCCTTATTCTTCCTCCTCCTTTTTTTATTGCCGCTAAAATATAACAAGTTGTAATGGTAACAAGAGGTTGACAATGTCGTTTGTGTTCTGCTTGTGCTCACTGCTCATCTACCAAGTCACCAATCAGCGCATCAGATGGNCAGATGGTGAGGGCGGGAAAGGTGTTGTTGGGCAGGACGAGCACCGACATGCCGTGGCGGAAGGAAGGCAGAGAAGCCACCTCAGTCCAGCGACCCGTCTCGGGCGAGTACTTCTCCACGGTGGTGGAGTAGGGGTGCTTGCCAAAACAGCCGCCGATGGCGTACAGTTCGCCCCTGAAGGGGATCACCTTGCAGAGGACGCGGTCCCTCACCGTGGGCGCCTCCGCTCGCCAGACGCCCGTGGCCAGGTCGAGCGATTCGCATTTGTTCATGGGTAAGTGGCTCTGCCCGCCCACCGCCCAGATGCGCCCGCCAAAGAAGGCCAGGCTGTGCCAGGAGCGCGGCGAGGCATTAGTGGCGGTCAGCAGCTGCCAGCGGTCGCCCAGGGCAGGGCAGTACACCTCCACCGAGGACCAGTGGTCGCGGTCGCTGCCATCGAGGATCAGGCCGCCGCCGACGAAGATGCGACCGTCGTGGGAGAAGGCGCTCGCACCTGTGCGCGGGTAGTTCAGGTCGGCGATGGCAGTCCACTGAAATGTGAGTTAAGCAGTGAAAGGTCAGCTTGTTTTATACTGAAAAGGGAGAAAATTTCGAACTTTCAAGTGGTAGACTAGTGTACGTGGACTTGCTATTTTCTTTGCAACTCATCACTTCTTTGATGAATGAACTTAGGTCTAAAGACTAAGGCAATCAGAAAAAAATAGAGAAGAAAGCGTCACCTCACTTTGAGTTTAGAGATAGAAGGGGATTATAATAATAATATAGGAAACGGTGATAGGTAACAAGGGTGAGAAAGAAACAGAAAGAAACAGTTTGAGAACA
The DNA here is from genome assembly GCF_001687245.7 of Rhagoletis zephyria. NCBI lineage: Eukaryota > Metazoa > Arthropoda > Insecta > Diptera > Tephritidae > Rhagoletis > Rhagoletis zephyria. Next base: position 1,146 of record NW_016222502.1, read on the forward strand.
AGAGCTGAAAAGATGAAAAACAGAAAGGTAGAGAAAAGGTTGATTTCCAGAATTGGAGGTGGAAAGAAAGAGGGAAAAGAAAGGAAAGTGAAGGGAAGAGGATCAAATCGAAATGAAAAGGGAGGGGGGAAGACTACTACGACCAAAGGGATGATAACGACGATGACAACGATGATGATGATGACAATGGTCAATGCCGGTCAATGAGAATACCCTACAACTACTACCACCCACACACCGAAAGCTGCTGCTGCTGCTCATTTACAGTCCACCGCCGCTGCGCTCCACCGAGTACTGGTCCTTCTTGTT
>NW_016222503.1:0-1454 GCF_001687245.7 Rhagoletis zephyria
TTTTTTTTTTTGATTTTTTTTCTTAACCCACAAAACAAAGCCAAGTAAAGTTAGAACAAAGAAGTGGGCGACAAGAGAGATGAACAGCGCAAACAAATTTGTCGTGTTGGTATATTGAAAATGTCGTCAGGATTATAAATGGTTTTCTGTTGTTATGCTGCTGTCGATATGTATGTATGTACATTTGACGGCACTTTATCACATACACATACCCAATCATATGCACGCGGAAAGAATTGAGCAATAGCAGTAGTGTATATGGTAATTTTAATGGCATGCTAAGCTAAAGCATATGGCAAATAGCATTAGCTAATTCCGAAAAATAGAGAAGAGAGAGACCAATACGTATGTTTATTTGGAAACTAGTGGAGAGTGAATTTTCGCTGTATCACAAGCATTCATATTCGATCGTATTTCCGTTGATTTTTGAGAATTTTTTTTGCTGATGATGTTGCTCATTTTCTTCATATAACGGATGCGTGATAATTTTTTTGTTTGGGAAAAAATACCGAAGAGCGTCAGTAAAAAAATTCTCAAAAATCAGCGGANCTGGTGAGTGTATGTATCTTTAACTCGGGACGAAATTTTTCCCTTTTAAGAAAATTTTACGCAGTTTAAAGATAACTGTTAAGGCGTTTAGTTAGGAAGTTTTCCACTCCGTTCGAATTTTAATATAATCTTGGATTTTTTGGGTCTCAAAACTTACTTTTATGGGCGAGAAGTGGATGACATTTGGAAACGAAATTTGTAAGTATTTCAGCAAAGCTTGACACATTAACTAGTCACATCCATATCTACAAAAGAGGACCTGGAAATAGCAGTTACCGACCTGAGTGAACAGAAGACAAATCACAATTTTTAGAATTTTTGTCTGGCTGTCTGTATGTTTGTACGCGCATCACTCAAAAACCGATGCATTGTTATGGTTCTAACTTAAAATATAGTACAAAAAAAAAAAAAATTAGAAAGCTGCCACCTGTTTGAATATTGATAACATAAAATACATAAATATTGCCGAAAATATTTTTAAGTAGGGTTTCCACCATTTGAAACATTTTATTCCGTTAAACTGATACGGCAAATTGAACTAGTACTCCTTTGAAGAAAGAGCGCAATACGTGGACTCGAATTTTAAGATTATAAATTCATTTCGAGGAAAAAAACCGATTCTTAACTTATTTCCCAAATACCTTCAAAAATATATAAACTAATTGTTATCGATATTTTTATCGATTTTGTTATTGATCTTTTATCGATTCTGTTATCGACTATTTATCGATGTTTTTATCGATTTGTGATCGACTATTTATCAAGTTTGTTATCGACATTTTCATCGATTTGCTAACCAATCCTGCGATCAATATTATTATCGATTTTGATATTAAAATTTCGAATTTATCGTCGATTTTGTTATCGATTATATATCGGTTTCGTTATGGATTATTTATCGATTA
>NW_016222504.1:0-1454 GCF_001687245.7 Rhagoletis zephyria
TCAAATTTTTAAAAATCAGTTAGTAATTTCTTTGTTATTTCTTTTTTTTTATAAAAAAATGGTATTTTTTCTTGTAAGTGTTTTTTTTTTATATGAAGTATACAAATACGCATATCAAAAGAAAAAAGATTCAATTGTATTAACAACGATATCAATTTTTTTTAAATCGGTTAGTAATTTGTTTGTTTAAAATATTTTTTTTTTTATTGTATATATTTTTTCGTTTTAAATGTTTTTTCTCATCTTTTTACATACAAAGTATACAAATAAGCATAAATCGAAACTGTTTTAAATATAAGGTCTTTAATTTTTTGGAGACCCTACCTTTGTCCCCTTATAGCACCTGTAATATAAGTTTGCAAAAAAAAAGTTATAAACCATTTAATAAGAGCAAAAGGCGTTCTACGACTGTATTTTTAGTTTTTTAGGTTTTTACATATAATAATAAAAAATAATTTTTTANCCAATCAATATCTTATAAAGAGAAATGTAAATAATAATATAATAATGTAATGTAAAGAGAAATGTAGTTATAAAGCTAGAAGGATGAAATTCGGGGATGTGGTAGTTTTTATATTAGTCCTTGACATACATTTTTATCAAAAATAACTTTTGGAAATTTCCAAGGATAATAAAAGGACATTTTCAACGTTTATTGGTCCTGGTGCAATGAAAAATTATTATTTTTTTTATTCTACAGAATTTCTCATTTTAACTGATACCCAATGCACCAAATCTTTTAAATAATTTTTTTATTCAATAATATTCTGAAAATTTCAATGTCCTTAAAAAAATCTTGACGTCAGAGAGAAATAATAAAAACGCAGTTATGCTATATTTGGCTCCTAGTTTTGTGAATATATTGATTTTTTCGGGAGTTTAAAAAATTTTTGTTTTGTGTCGCACGGTGTTATAATATGGGTATCAAATAACACAAATATACTTTTAAGGCGCAGTGAAGCAAGCCGGGTATTTGCTGGAACATTATAAAAATACACCCGTTTACCGCAACGTTGCTGTCTTTCTTTGCTTTTACTGACATCCTACCTGTTGGTGGCGGAAGTACACACACAAAAAAAAAAATAAACGTTGAAGGGGTAAGTGTCTCTCATACTCATGTTTATTTTGAGTCATGCGTATTTTGTTACCATCAGTGCATTTTTTTGCACTACTGGCCGCCCCTAATATCTGGGCCTATAGGGACTTATTAAAAATGCGCCACTGTATATGCCATGGTACGCGTGCCTTTGTACTTTAAAAATGGCGGTGGCAGCCCTCCCTTTTTTTTGTTCCCTATTTTCTCTCTGCGACTTATTTTGGAGAGCAGAATAATTCCTTGGTATTTCGCTTCAAAAGAGCGATTTAGCAGCATTTTCTTCCGTTTTGGAGAAGAAAAGCCATGTTTGCCGACCAAACAATTTGCCATAATCACATTTAAGCCATTGACATTGACG
>NW_016222505.1:0-1454 GCF_001687245.7 Rhagoletis zephyria
ACTTTCATATCTATATAAATATTGTCAGAATAAACGCAGTTGTAACATATATTACCACAAGTTCATATATAGTGTGCTTGTTAAAAGCTGCAAAGTAAATATATTTTTTTTTAAAAAAGCCACCGAATAAATAAATTAAAACAAAGCGAAAGTTACTATGGACTACACGAGATTTTTTGTTTGATTTTTAATTAAAATAAAAATTTATGGCGTCAGCCGATATTCGGTCAGTAGTGGCGCCAATTCAATTACAAATATGTATACACACACGTTAGCGTTCGTGCTGGCAAAAAAAAAACGAAGTTGTTGAGTAATCCTATTTGACAAGGCTTTAGTCATCATGGCAATGCATTTAACATGCAGGCGTTCGGTTTTTTGCTCCTTCTATTCGATTGCAAAAAAAAATTTGCAGAAATTATGCTGTACATATACGAGTATATATGTATATTTATGTAGTTACATAAATGTACACATACACGCACATTTAACCAGCGCAGTCTTCTACTGACACCCATTGGCTGCATGAAGGTGAGCTTTCACCGCACTATACTTTCAATTCTGGCAACTATCTTGAAAGCTATTTTCTGTCTTTCGGAAGACTAATTGAAAGATCTACTAAATTTTCTAAAAATTAATTAAAAATTAAATTAATATACATACATATGTATGTACTTATATATTTTTCTTTAATACAAACTAAATATTATATAAAAAAAATTTAGAAAAAGAAAAAAGTTATTGATTTAAAACACTAAAAATTAAATACAATTAGCAACAATTATTCTTAAAACAAAACGAACTCCAAAATTAAAAAAAAATATATATATATAAAAAAGGTAAAATAATAACTTAAATAATATAACTTTCTAAAAATTAAAAGAAATTTAAAAAATATATTTTTCTTTTTAAACCGGTAAAATCTAAAATTGAAAAATAAATAAATTTAAAAAAAACGAAACAATTAAAAAAATACGTTTCTACAAATTAAATGAAAAAATATATTTTTATTTTTAAAACAGTAAAACCTAAACCTCGGACTTGGCCTTGGGGCTTGGACAACGCGACCAAAATCATATACAAGTATTTTCTGTCAAAAAAGGCTTTTCATTATGAATGTTGGCAAGGGAGCTTTTTATACCCGAGCGCACTTGTGCACAAGGGTATTATAACTTTGTTCACATAACGGTTGTTTGTAACAGGCAAAACGAATCGAGATAGATATAGACAAATGTATACATAAATGATCAGAATGAAAAGAGAAATCGATTAAGCGGTGACTGTCTGTCCGTCCGTCCGTCCGTCCGTCCGTCTGTCCGTCTGTCCGTTTGTGCACACGATAACTCGAGTAAAAATTGAGATATCTTAAAGAAACTTGGTACGTGAACTTCTTTTGGGCGTAGGACGGATGGTATTGAAAATGGGCGAAATCGGACAATAACCACGCCTACCTCCCA
>NW_016222506.1:0-1454 GCF_001687245.7 Rhagoletis zephyria
TATGGTTATTTATAAACATAATCCGCTATATAACTCAAAAATATGAAATTTTAAGTTGTGCCGTTATTGCAGAGGACCATCGATATTTACTCTAACACTAACTTAAAACTCTTTCAGAGACTCAGATTCAAATGTGTGTTACAATGTCGAAGTATTCTGTAGATCTATGCATGCTTCGTAAATGGATTTTGTACCCAACCTATATAGGTACTACTACCATCCGAAAAATAATCTGACAAAGATTTCAGGTGATTTACAAAGTGCCCATTTATGACATTTCACATTTCATTTGGCAATTCATTGCGTTCCTTATAGAAAGTTGTATATAACCCTTTGGCTACAGCGGCCAACAACACATACCGGTTAGAAAAAAAAAATCAAGCTGGCAAGCGCAAGCTCAACGCTCTTTTGTAGGTATGGCCAAAATGTATTTAACAAAGTGTGATTGAATTTGACATTGCTCTCAGGAGAACCATCCTATAAAGCAGAGGTGGGCAGCCTCGGCAGAGCATTTTTGTAGTGTGCGTGCAATTGATGTCATTGTGTGCGTGCGAACAAGTCGTGCAGTTGAATGAACCTTTCGCTGCCTTCTCAAGCATAGCGTGTATGTATACGCGAATACGACGCGCAGTCGCCCGCCTCGCAGACGCAGCCCACCTGTGCTATATAGTCAAATTGAAAAAATATGTATATGAATTTTGAATCGTTTGTTTATATTTTTTGGCATAATAGTACCTCAAAAGAGAGCCGCCCTGAGTTGTCAATCACACCTTGTTTAATACACCTTGCGTATGGCACTCAGTACGGCAATCATACCAACTACGAATACATATCGTCGTTTAAAGTACAAAACCGCGTATCAACAAAATGCAAAACCGCGTATGTGAGGTTGCATAAATTATTTTCTAGAGAGTAAAAACACTCGTATTTCAAAATGGTTTTCTTACGATATGTATACTTGAAAGAAGATAACTGCGTCTCGGTCTAGCTTTTTATAGAACATTTGTTTCTGTGTGCAACTCAAACAGCCGTGCTTGTTCATACCAAAATTAATTTCGCGGAACCCCGGTTACTTTTCTACGGAACCCTTGGGTTCCGCGAAACACACTTTAAGAAGCTCTGCTTTATACTATGTATAGATTCGCAATGTTTTTCATTTGTTTTTTCTTCGCACATTTTTTTATAAAAGTAGAGTTTATTATCTAACATAAACTATATACATCCGAATTCTAAACTTTGTGCAAAAATTGAAAAAAAAAATCAACAAATTTTCATTGGAATTGCAAACTTTTTAGCTTAAATTTCTAAAATTTAATTACGCATGTAAAGCTATATCTTATATACATATGTATAAATAGGCAAACATGTACTGAACTGTATTATAAGGTATAAAGAGCTATATATCATTAGAAAGGTATTTTGATGCAGATGTGCAGAGAGTTACTGAAATTGGC
>NW_016222507.1:0-1454 GCF_001687245.7 Rhagoletis zephyria
CAGAGTCAACAACGAGATGACAATGAGCAATCAGCAGTAGCAGAAGCAATAACAACAATAATTGGCATAGTATTGAATCAGCATGCGACAGTGGCGGGCAATGGAGAGCATCGAGGATGTTCTAAGAAAAAATTCAACGATACGAGCATAGATATGTATAAAAACGGGGGCTTCGTAGTTTAAACGAATAAATTTCAGACCAATAAAACTTGCCTCATTTTTACTTTAAATTTTAGACGTCCATATGCGGTAGCACCTCGCTGGGATAGCATAATAGGGTTCCAAGACGGTTGTTTTATTAAATTTTTTTGTGCAAAGTGCAGAAAAGGCAGCCATTTTGAAAATAATCAATTGTGCTGCTGAAACAATTGGTGGGTTCCCTCAGGAAGAAAAAAATTTTCACGAGAAAAATTTGAAATGTAAAAAAAATTTCACCAAAATTAAAAACAAAAACTTTTTTTTTTAGTTTTTAGAAAAATCTTGGGTAGGCAGTTTTATAGATCATAAAATTTCAGTACCATAAAGTGCAAGTTGCAAGTGGCTAAAAGTTCGCGTTGATTTTTAATAATTTTTTTCGCTGAAATTTCGGTCATATCTGCCTGCTAAATGGAAAATGAAAGCTTCTTCTTGCAAAAAAAAATATGTAATACTAAATGCCAATTTTGAACCACTCTACGCGGGTTGCAATGTCTCAATTTCATGCGGTCAGCTTGAACCTGTGCTATAAACTGCTGCCACATCTTTCTTCTTCTTCTTCTTATTTGGCACTACGACCATTTGTCGGATTGGACCAAACCCAGCCTATTTTAATCCACTTGAGACCGAAATGTACTATAAAAAATGCAGGGATTGGAAACACCTAAGCGGTTTTCGACGAACTCGGGCATAGTTGCTCAGGTCTAGACTCTAGAGCCAGGTTCAAGAAGATAGTGAGAAATCGGCAGGCGTGTGAAATCCTTACTCTCCTATAAACTTGCTGTACTTTGTTGTTCGTCCATTCTCAATTTATGCGAACCAAATTATCTGTACTATCCTCATTCTCCATTTGCCTTGGATTTTATTCCGTGTTAAGTATAACAAGGCTCGGAACTCAGTTTTGTTTTCCCAGAGAGAACCGTTGGCGTTAATGCCTATCCCCATCCCCAATACTCGTCCCTAGAGACGCAGCTAGGTCTCTATTCGCCGCTGCAGAGAACCATAGTTCGCTAACTTGACACATTTCGATAGCTATCGGTAAATTTCGATAATTCCAGGACTCGATAAATTGTGATAACTCAAACAATTACACATCACGTTATAGCTTTTTCTAGCTTTTATTTTAAGCTCATATAGCTTTTTTATTTGCAATCTTCCGGGAATACTGGCTGGCACTATAGACACTTATTTGACGGCCGCTTCACCTCTCGTCAGGGGCGCACCCAGGAATATATTTTAGGGGGGTTTTATATTTCTGA
>NW_016222508.1:0-1454 GCF_001687245.7 Rhagoletis zephyria
ACGCTATGCTGAAGTTGAAAGTACTGTTATCCACCATCATTCGCAACTATACGGTGCACTCGAACGAGACCGAGGCGGATTGGAAGCTGCAGGCTGATATAATTCTGAAGCTGGAGAATGGTTTCAATGTGGTGCTGCAGAAACGTCAGCCAGTTGTGGCGTAAGCGTTGCCAAAAAAAAAAAAAAAAAAAAAAAAAACGTAAAATTTTTTTTAAAAAAATTTNTAAACTTTTTTAAATAAATTTTGATCTAACACCTATGACGAGCTAAATTATAACTAAAATTAAATCAAATATCATTACATTTAGTTGAGTAAGAATCCATATTTTTTATAGTTTAAGTAGAACACCTTCCAAGACCAAAATATAATGCCGGATAAGCCATACTTTTAGGGGACGAACGAGGACTAGGCGAAGAGGAAATGAAACCGATTGTGATCAGCGAAAATGGATGATTGTTTTTTTTCGGGATTTAAGGCTTATCTAATAATCATTTATAACTTTTTTTTTTTTTTGAAATCAAAATAAACTCACAAATTAACTAACTCTAGTCTTAAGTGTGGAATGTAAAATCTAACAAAGCACGAATTAGAAATAAAGAGCATGCGCAGTATAAAGCTGGAAAAATGCAAATGGCTTTGTGTGTACTTTCGTTAAGGGCAAACTTTAATCGAGAAAGCAGTGAACCTTTTTAATTAAAATCAGACCTCATACTTAATGTATGCATTCACATAAGAAAGCAAGTCAAGTGGGTCAGGCATGTCCAATAGGGTGGTCCAAAAACAGCAGGGTCGGAATTGTAATGCTCTCACCCCTAGGATTGTTCTATAACGAAAAAAAGTATACTCCTATTTTTTTATTTTGAAATCAAAAAATATTTAGAGGTCGCTCAAAGAACCGAAAGTTTTCTATGTATTTTTATATCGGAAAACTCTGGTTGTCTTCAAGTGACTTGTTTATTATTACTGGGAGTCTCCTGCAGATAAACAGAGTTTTCCGATAGAAAAATATTAATTTTTAAGAATTATATACCGTTTCTACGAAAAGTTTGAAAAGTTTTTTCACCATATCAAATACATGGAGCGCTTTGAGCGACCTCTAAATATTTTTTGATTTCAAAATAAAAAAATAGGGATATATTTTTTTCGGTATAGAACAATCCTAGGGGGTGAGAGCATACAAATTCCGACTTAACTTTTTCACATGCAATTTTGGACCACCCTAATGTACATACTATGTATACATATTAATGAGCGTTGACTTAAGCGTAGAACCCTGAACTATAGAGGACTTAATCCATTATGTACATATATAGTAGGCCACGCAGTCAAGTGGTGCATTCTTTAGCAACGAAAGTGGTTTAACGGTGCTTTATTAAAAAAAAACGAACTCCAAACTCAGTCGCGTGGATTTTTATACCCGAGCGCACTTGTGCACAAGGGTATTATAACTTTG
>NW_016222509.1:0-1454 GCF_001687245.7 Rhagoletis zephyria
AAAAAAAAAAAAAAAAGGAAATGAAATAATATTTGACTTGTTTTGTGAATGGCGATTTATCAACATCTTATGAAATATATACACATATATACACATATATACATATATGTATATATATGAGCACATATGTATAGACAGAGCCTAGGGCGGCAGATTTTGGAGGCGTCTTTTGGACTAAAATTTTGTATAACTACCATTTACCGAAATTAACTAACATTTTGTATAACTACATTTTACCGATATTAACAAGTAATTTTAAAGCAAAAAACAAAACAAATCTGAGAGCACCGCTAATTTCTTCGTGATCCAATGATCGGATCTAAACCGAATTAGTATGGGACCACCTCTGAGGTACCTCCCTTCCTTCAAAAAATGAGTTTTAGAAATTGGTTAACATTGTCCAAAGTTATGCGATAACATACTTAAAAAAATATTCCGACGAATTGAAAATCTCCTCCAATTTTTGAAGTCGATCAAAAAGCATCAGATTTGCATACCTACATAAATGTTACGAGTACTAGGTCCTACGGTTGCCAGACGTACTGATTTTATCAGTACAGTACTGATTTTTAAACTCTTGTACTGATTTTATTCATTTCTGCAATCAGTACGCTAATGTCCTGATTTGTCAAAATTTGTACTGATTTGTACTGAATTTTCAATTCAAACAAAATACTTTAGGATTTTCTTAAGGTTTTTACATAACGTTAGAACTTCCTTAAACTATACTGTAGAAAATAAGAAGAAAATAATTTAACTATAGTTGACATGTTTCAGATAATATTTGATATGCCCAAGAAATTAATACAACAAAAAGATCAATCTTTTACGGCATATCGCCGGGTCGTTACGTACCAATTGCGATAATGTGAGGGAGCTTAAATTATTCAAAAAGAAGGCTGACGTTTTGTTTGTCGTGTGTTGTTAGATATCTCGAAAATAACTTTCAGTTTAATAACAACGAATTTGCCTATAACTTACAATTCTTTTTTCACAATTCACTGACATTGTAAAAGAGTTTTGCATACGAGAAATAAAGTTAGATACTCTTTTCAGCGAATTCTAAGTCTTTCAAAGTTTTTGCGTAGTTGCAAAAGTTAATTTAAGCCATGAGGAAATATAGATGAAGTTCTTAAATAGTGGTTCTTTTCCACATTTTGAAAAAATAAGTAATTTAGTTTTTTTTTTTTCAATACCACACTCAAACTAAGAAACTGAGAGGATCGGCTTCTAATTAAAATTGTTTAAAGTGAACTTCAAATTAAAATTAATTTTAAAATGAAATGTATGGAATTCTTTAACTATGTAAACACTGAAGATTCAAATGATCTCATTATTGCTAAGTATTCAAAAATGTCAAAAATCTAATATATAAAAGTCTCGTGTCACGGCGTTACTGGTCGATCTCCTCCTAAACGGCTTGACCGATCTTTATGAAATTTTTTGTGCATATA
>NW_016222510.1:0-1454 GCF_001687245.7 Rhagoletis zephyria
TACAACGATGGCTGATTAGGTGATCTGTAGTCGTTGGTTCATGATATTTCTATGCGAGGCTGTATGTGTACGTACTTATACACTGAGGGAATAATGTCGGCATAAAAATAAGAACAAACTAACTCGATTTAGGTATATGGAATCTAAATATTTCATTATTGAAATGAGAATTTCGTACTCAAATCAAATATGATGCTTTTTTACTATGAGTACGAGTATTTTATTTTAAGAAATATTATAAAGAAAAAGGTTGGGTTAGTTATCACAACCTTTCATACTGCGACGTAGAATGTTAGATGTATGTTCATGAACAATATTTTCACAAAAAGACGCGCGTAAAAATGATTGATTGTATACCTAACTTAATTTTTTAAGTTTGCATTATATTAGTTCCAGTATTTGGTACTCTCTATTTTAGCATTTTCAATCTTAGTCCGATTTTAAGTACGGAAATGCTAAGATCGAGTACGAAACACTTGATTCCTTTTCTGAGTGTAAGGTGGTTTAGTACAGCAAATATTGCTTTGGCTTTCGCTGGAAAGTAAATATTTAAAAAGTTCGGCACATAATATCAAAAATTTAAAGTTTTGAGTTAGTATATTTTTGGAGAAATTACGTGACATTTAAGAATGGCATCATTCATTAGCAGCACTAGACGCCATTTACTACATATTTACATCGTTGTAGTGGCTATTTTAACCGACTTTAAAAGGGAGGAGTTTATCAATTAGTCGTGCATAAGTATTTGTTATGTTTATCTCGTGTGTTCGTGCGTAACTTCAATTATATTTTTTTTTTTTTGTTTTGCTGTTTTTTTGTTGTTTTGCCCTGTCTTTAAGCTTCTTTATTTCTTTTTCATTTATATTTTATACGTACAGTCTTACACACCACAATGTGTACGCTTTTTTCGGTACGTTTTGGTTACTTTTCAGCTATTTTATTTCTTGAATGTCGAAAAAGGCGGCAAGTGTTTCGAAAATGGCCAGCGGTAATGAAATACACAAGACTACATTATTATAAGCACCTATTTGATGATCTCGGCTTGATTCCGACGTTTTTTGCGACAATGACGGTATCAGCATTGAAAGCGAAACTTCATTCACTAGAATGATGACGGAATCGTTTACAGATTTATCTTATTTCATTTGTTTGCAATTTGATCGCGCTCTTGATTCTCATTAGTGTTTAGTGAAATATTTAGTTAATTCGTTTCATAAATTTTGTTAACATTGGCGAGAGCCAGCCAGCACATGCCACTGCGAGTGACAGTTGGAGGAGCGGAGCGTATGTATGCATGAATCAATGTATGGTATATTCAATGCCAAGGTTAAACGCTATTTAATTAAAATTTTTATGTAATATTTGTCTCTTTTTGACAGCGTGCTTCTTAGCTAAGTACTCTTTATTTATTGCCCTGTTTGTTTAACTTTTTCTTTTTCTTTTCCGTTTTCGTT
>NW_016222511.1:0-1454 GCF_001687245.7 Rhagoletis zephyria
CTGTTATTCTCTTTTAGTGAGCGCATTTTGCTTACGCTCTGGCATTTTGACACTTTTCAGATTTTAGTCCAAAAAGATAAGGAATGAACCTAGTATAGATAGTAGTGCTATCGATAGTTTTCCAGTTCTAAATGATAATTATCTCCTCGAAAAGAAAAGAAACAGAGTTGTTGTTTATTTTACATAGCAATAAATTATTTAGCATTATTTTGCTTTTCTCAGCTTTACGTTTCCCACGTTCTGTAATTACACGAATAAATAAGTTATGATTAGCTGTGATGGAGAATATGAGCAATGCCCGTACGATATCTCACATACGATTTTGAAAAAGAGGTTCCAGGTCCACTTAGGCCGATGCAGGAAGAATCATAAAGGTGTTCAAAAAGTGACTTGCCCCTTCAATGTTACTCATATACTAAATCAACCGGAGCTTGACGTAAGTTTACTTTCTTGTTTAGATGGCTTAAGATAATTTGGTTCTTTTTTAGTGGCATGTGAAAACTTGTCCTGAACGTGCATCATTTGAGAATTTTAAGCACCAGCAAGAGGTAGTAGCGGCGAACACTTCAGACGCATCTTGTGCATCGACATCAACTGCATCGGTGGCGGAACAGGAAACAGAATATGTCTTGGAGACCGAAGAGAATTGGGATGATTTGCCGCCAACACCGTCTTATGATCCAAAAAAGTATGCTGCAAATGCTCAAGTGCTTCGAACATTACAAGGTCATTCAAAGTCTGTCAAAAAGCAATTTCGTGCTAAGGAACGACTACGCTTGAAAGGTATTGAGGATGCCTAAAAGGACTTGCGCTACCATAGAGATAAAAATATATGTCAAAGGTGGCAAAGCGCAACAACTAACTAATTTTTTTATTATGTATCTGACCGTTTTAATTAATTTCGATAAGGACCTTCTACAGAGGCATCGGCATGCATACTAAAGTGATAATGAAATTAAAATTGTTGTGTTGATAACCTTTGTGACATACATAATACTAGGGTGATTCAGAAATAAAAAAAAAAACTTATTTCTCGGAACCATGCTCAAAAGTTTCGTTTAGAAGAAAATAAGTCAGAAAACTCAGTATATCCAGTAAAAAAACTGTGGTGAAGTCCTTTATGGGGGTAAAGTTTCCAGAGGTGAAATTTTAGGTAGCACACAATTTCTTACACGCATGGTTGCNGGCATCGGCATGCATACTAAAGTGATAATGAAATTAAAATTGTTGTGTTGATAACCTTTGTGACATACATAATACTAGGGTGATTCAGAAATAAAAAAAAAACTTATTTCTCGGAACCATGCTCAAAAGTTTCGTTTAGAAGAAAATAAGTCAGAAAATATGAGCCCTTAATATTAATATAATAGGCCTTTCGCACGAGGCGATTTTTCAGGCAACAAAAGTTGAAGGATGGCAACTTTTTCACTTTCAACTTCTCATTCAACTCCGCA
>NW_016222512.1:0-1454 GCF_001687245.7 Rhagoletis zephyria
AGGTACTGACCAGCCAGAGTTTCATGGATTGGCTTTCCACAGAGATCCTCACCGTATCTTTATCGCTGAACTGTGTAAATAAATTATAAGAAATACATTTTTTGATTAATATACATGCTCTGATCTTACCTTCAACAGGGGCCGACACTATGTGGTAATCATCAGAGTTGAGTCCACAAACCCTGTTCTTTACAACCCAAGGCTCTGGAATAAAACTAGGTCTTCCCCCTTACCACTGAGGTGCAGGTGCAGAGCTGCAGAATCTGCTTTAGAGTAATGAAGGTTTATTTGTAGAACCTTCATCCACAGCTTATAGAATTTCACCCCGTCCGTCACTTCTAGCGGGGTTCCCTCTATCGCCTCAACGATGGTATCATCGCAGTCCTCTGCATCCTACGCCAGAATCAGGTTCCCGAATTCTCTGGTCCCCGGATCCGTCACCAGGTCCAGGACCTCTTGGTTAGGAGCAGGACCGCTCAAGGCGTTTCCGGCTCTGTCATTTTACCCTCATTCCCTTTTTGGGTTTTGGGGGTAATGGAGTAAAATCAAGAGGTGGTAGTGAATCATTTCAGATCTGGACGATATCCAAAATCTACTCAGGACACGACCTTTCATCGGCGTAGGAAACAAATTTGATGCGGCCTTGGTAGAGACCAGCGTCGCACACAGTTGGTGCAGGATTTTTCCGGAGAATCTCCTTGTACACCCGGCAGAGACAGACGAGGACGGACCTCCAGTTGACGGCCATCAGGTTTCCATCCGGGTTCCCCCTATCCATAACTGCCAGGATTAGGTGGCCCTTGGCCACTTCGATGAAGTTACTTAGAGCCTTTGGAGGGCTAAGAGGACTGTTCACAGTAGAGGTTAGGGCCATTTTAGGAGCAGCATCTAAATTGTTTGCTGACCGCTGGCTTTTGGTGCCCAGCTCCCTGGAACGGGAATGAGTGGGTGCAGGTTTTCTGCCCCTGCGGCCCCTCGTCCTCTCAACGACTTCCTTCATGTTCTCGGGAACCGGGTCATTGCCAAACTTCCTAAGTAGTCTAGAATCGGGGTTTCTGTCGCGCTTCGCCCTGACTGCTGGTCGGAATACGTTTTTGGTCATCAAACCACTGGAACCTGAGACGTCTTTGCGTTCAGCCGACTTCGCACCCTCAAGGGCTTGCGGTCGGTGGTACTGTCCGTGCAGGACTTCCGGGTGCCAGTATCACCTTCATCCGGTGCCGCTTTGGAGCTACCCTCAAGGGGTGTACTCGCAGCTTCCTGGGATGTGGACGATTGACGCGAGAGATCTATTGGCCGTGCAGGCTCCGCTTGCAACCCAGATGCCAGTTGCCCCTTACCCACAAGGGATTTGTTGCTACTGACGCCGGGCGCAACATGCTATTTAGTGAGCCCTTTAGGCTCCTTCGAGACCGATCCAACGGTTGTTGTTTTCGTTCACGATCAACTGGTTC
>NW_016222513.1:0-1454 GCF_001687245.7 Rhagoletis zephyria
AAATCAAGCGAGTCGAGTCATTCTGCTATTGTTTTATGAATTTCCTTATAGAACATACATATGTGTATGAAAATATTCTAATAACAAATTGATTAGTTAGTAAACAATTTTGTCATATAATTTAATTCAGATACCTCGCTCGATACAACCATATACATACATATGTAAATACATACGAGTATATGCTGTCACCACATTGACTCTGCGCGTCAAATCTAGCGAAAAGCGCCGAGTTGTGTCGCCACAATGTCTGTTTTACTATATTTGCGGAGCGCATCAGAACAACCAACCACCTACATACAAATAAGGGAAAAGCAAAAACAAAAACTAGAAAACACACACAGACAACCAACCGCACAGTCATTACATGGCAGCCAAAAGCAAACTAAAAGAATATATATGAGCCATACTCACACATTTTTTATTGCCACCTACACGTCAGTACTTATGTATATACGTGTAGGTACACTTGTACTATAAATACCAACCAGATCTACAACAAATACAAAAATTTAAACATTGTTGACATCAACAGCAGAAGTAATCTGTTGTTGTAGCGCTTGTTGTTGGTGCTGCTGCTGTGACTCTGACTTTGCCTTCAAGCTCGAGTGTGAATATTGGCTACTTAAAATGCAGCGTTGATCCGCAATAATTTTACTGACAATTTAAATACTTTACGTGCATTCATGTGTAGTATGTAAAAGTGTGTATGGGCACCTTGCGTATGTAGGTACAAGTGGCAACATATGTATGTATCTTTGCACTTTTGTAAGTAACTACCTAGCATATTGTATTATGCATTTATTCAAAGTGCACGTGTTGAGCGTTTTTTTTANTTCTATTAAATAAACACGTCTTTATTAAACATAATACAATAAAAATATTCATAGGTACACACATATGTATATACATACATACATATGTACAGACCTATGAGCATTAATACACGCAATGAGTGACTTCATAAAGTCTTATTGCTTGTAAATGTTGTAGAGCTTACTATTAATTTCACGGGCACTTTGGTGCAGTCAAAGTACAATCAGTTGCTCCGCTGAATAATTATCAGCTCATATTCACACCAACGTTCACATGTACATATATATTCTTGTACTTATGTATATTAATGCATGTAGGTTTTCTTTTAATAACTCAATTAATGGTGGTTGTGGGAAAAAATTATACAATAAGTACGTGTATTTATTGTAGGTATAAGCAAAAAATAAAGATGCATAATAAATTGTGTGGTAGTAGAAAAATTATATATGTGTGTATTTACATATGTACGTATATTTTGATGCAAATTATAATGAGTTTATTACCTTCAAGGGCACAGAATTTAAATAATCAATTTATTCATGCTAATAATCTCTCACAACAATATTTTCTGCGCTTGTATGTATTTGTTACAATAAAGCCGCTGGAGCTGACAGCCTGCCAGCTGAGCTATTCAAGTA
>NW_016222514.1:0-1454 GCF_001687245.7 Rhagoletis zephyria
CTATCGTCGTTGCTGGCGGCAGCGGCAAAATACGATCCATTGTGGCCATGTGCTAAATATTCTCAAGTTTTTAAGTGGAAATTGAAAAATACTGTATTAGTTCTTGTTAAAAATTAATAATCTTATTGGTTGTAAAAATTTTAATTGTACCTTGTCATAAGCAGTTGAATTCGTTGTCGCCGTAGTTCTGTTTTACTGAGCGAAATTTTTGGGCGAAAGTTGCCTCCGTTCGTCGGTATTGTGCTTCAACGGTATTCTTGACTTTAGTGACGCAAAATCTCCTTCTTTTTTCTTTTGCGAGATGAGCATCTTATTTCCATAGGTGGACAAAACGGTGAGATTTTGGACATGATTTTTTAAAATGGTCCATCTCTTGGTAGATGTTCAGAATTCACCAAATTTAAGGAATTCCATTCCCATGGTGCTCTCGGATTTCGTTCGAGGACCCCGTCATGATCTCTTTTGTTTTGTAAATAACTCATATTTACGTTGTTTTCGATGAAGAAAATTTACATTCGAAAATGTTATGCAATAAAAAGAATTAAACGGCATCCCAGAATTTTTCGTCGCCCTCCATTTGGGGCCCAAGGCAACCGCCCTCTCGTCATGCCCGAAAGCCGGCCCTCAATATATATTAAAATAGTAGTAGTAAGGTAGAATATTTTTTTTTCGAAATTGGCCAATTAATTGTTTATAACCATTTACAGCTCTGATACTTCGTGAAAAATATGCGTAACTGAGAACAAGGAACGGGAAAAGGAAAAGGAAAAAATATCTGGGACGATAGAAAAAAAAGAAAAATTACAAATAATTATTTGTTAACAAGGCAGGCAAATATGCCAGATATACAATATAAGAAAATCTTTTTCGATTTTTGTGGATAGGAAGTAGGAGTACACTTACCGAATTTCAAAAGAAATGAGACAACAACAACGGACAATTCTTAAAAANACAGTCTTCTTATCGGGATTTTAACTCTTTAAACTTAGGCATGTAATACATACTATTTCTTTGATTTAGTCTTGAAAGTTTTGCGCCTTTTTAGATAATACGTTTGTTGTTGACTTTGCGTGAATCTTCAAACTACAAATCAACCTTTGTGCGCTGGGTTGCAAATGAATAATGCGCTAAAAATACGTATGCCATGCTTTTGTTTTAGAGAAAAAACTACCTGAGTTTTATGTGGTTTAGATTATTTATTTGTTTTCTAGAGGGATTTGGCGCTTATAAGCTCGTAGCGCCACAAATTTAGTTGCTCTTTTTAGACATAGCTGCTCAGGTTTGCACTAAAGAGGTCTAAGAAAGCAGCGCAATTTTTGCTCAAAACACACACAATCCCAATTATTTATAAACTAGATACGACGCTTTTAATAACGGATAGTTTACCAGCTACTCGGTAATTACATGAGACATACATAACAACTAACTAAGGGGGCGAAATAAAGCAACAAAAT
>NW_016222515.1:0-1454 GCF_001687245.7 Rhagoletis zephyria
TCATAAATAATAAATGCAAAAACTTGTTCCTGCAAATAATTGTGAATATTATATTAGAGCGAGGTGTACACTTTCTGAAGATATAAAGACAAGGAAATCATTGAAACTTCTTAAGTAATAAACTGACATTGGAAATTGCTTTATTTTTATTATTTTATTAAGTTATTGCTTATGTCATTTGATCAATAACTTCCTGCACTTTTTAACTACAGTGCACTTAAGCAAGCAGCAGAACTAATGTTAACACCACGGTAATATTAAAAAAAAGGGTATTCTGGAAAATTCGGCGGCCTAAAATATTGTAATAGAAAGCCACGCTTATGCTGATAAATTTTTTCAGGCAAAAATAGAAGAAAACAATAAAAGTGAGAACAATTACTAACTATAGAGGAAAGCGAACAACTAACGAGACACCGGCGAACCGAATTGTTTTCTCGCTCACTTGTTTTCGCTCGTAAGCCCCCTATTCGTTGATCAAGCCATATATAAGAAATTAAAAAAGGGGATATGTAATATAATNTTTGTATTTTCCTTTTTTTTTGTTAACCTTTAATCACCCTTCTGCATCAGCATAGTCTGCTATGATGTGGAAAACTTTAAACTGTATCCCAGCAGGATATGTACATACATATTTACTCATATATCTGTTTCAGATTCTTCCTTTTAAGTATGCAATGTTTCAAAATAAATTGATTCAATTCTTGGCGTTCACTTTCGCTAGGTGCGTCTGAAATTATTTTCCATTGCAGGAAATTTTTACACTTTAATTACATTATCGTTATTGCTATGAAAAGGTATGAATGTACGAACTTACATTTGTATACTTAAAGACTGGTTTGTAAGTTGTGCCAGTAGTGAAGCACAGCGAAAACGTATGCGCTACGAGTACTTCCCTACAAAATCGTAGAAAACAATAGCCCAGTAGAGAGTTTATTTAGGCCGCTTGCTTTGTGAAGACTTTTATTTCAGTATATTTCAGTAACTTTTTGTCCCCTTTGATATGTTTTAAAATGATTAAGTTTAAAAATTACAGAAACGAAAGGCGCTCTGATATGTGATATGATGATAATAAGTGTGATGTAATACACCGCAAGCTTACAAATAGCTTTAGTATTCAGCGTAACCTGTTGCCAGTATAAATATTTGGTCCGAGTTAAGCACAATTTCGATGCAATGTGATTTGATATAATTAGCGAGACCCTCTGCAATAAAGACACAATTCAAAATTTAAAAACTAAAAACCTTTACTACTGATAAGTGGCTCATGTCACAAGTCCTTGTCTAATTCATGTGTAATCCTTACTTTAGCAATCCTTACTACTTACTTTAATAAGGATTGTTCATGGATTAGAAAATAAATTTTTTTTTTTTTTTTGAAATTTGAATTGTGGACCATCGATATTTGGAATTTGTATACCCGAGCGCACTTGTGCACAAGGGTATATTAATTTTGT
>NW_016222517.1:0-1454 GCF_001687245.7 Rhagoletis zephyria
TCTATTAGAATATCAAAATCGATAAAAATATCGATAACAAAGTCGATAAATAATAGATAACAAAATCGATAGCAAAAAATCGATTAGAAAATCGAAAAAATGCCGATAAAAGCATCAATAAAAAAATCGATATATAATCAATAACAAAATCATTAAATAATCGATAAAAAATCGATAAGTAATCGATAACAAAATCGACAAGAAACCCAATAACAATATCAATAAAAAATACCGATAACAAAACATGATGAGTGACTTATAGAGTGTGATCTTTATACGACGAGAGAGGACTTTACTTCTCAATTGCCTACTCAGTCCAAAGAAGCACTTGTTGGCAAGAGTAATTCTGCGTTGGATTTCAATGCTGACATTATTAATGCNCCAAAGAAGCACTTGTTGGCAAGAGTGATTCTGCGTTGGATTTCAATGCTGACATTATTATTGGTGTTAATGCTGGTTCCCAGGTAAACGAAATTCTCTACTTTCTCGAAATTGTAATTGTCAACAGTGACGTGGGTGCCAAGGCGTGAATGTGCTGACTGTTTGTTTGATGACAGGAGATGCTTCGACTTGTCCTCGTTAACCACCAGACCCATTAGCGTTGCGGCATACGGCAGCGGTTGTACGATCTTGTAAAGTACTGTGCCTGAACGGTTAAGTTCTGCGGCTTTTATTATATTCTCCAACATCAGATTAAAGAAATCACATGAGAGGAAGACACCTTGTCTGAAACCTCGTTTGGTATCAAACGGCTCGGAGAGGTCCTTCCCTATTCTGGCCATTTTACACAGCCGTATTAGTTTCGCGGTGATACCAAATTCAGACATCGCGGCATAAAGACCACTTCTCTTCGTGCTATCGAAAGCGGCTTTGAAATCGACAAATAGATGGTGTGTATCGATCTTTTCCAGGATTTGGCGTATTGTGAATACCTAATCTATGGTGGATTTGCCAGGCCTAAAGCCACACTGATAAGGTCCAATCATTTCGTTGACAGTGGTCGCTATTCGTATCTCGTCATAGTCAGGTGGTGGAACATCGACTCCATCATCATCGATTGGGACTCGGGTTCGTCTTCTCCCCTAATTTCAGCGCTGCTATTATTCAGTAGGATGGAAAAGTGTTCCCTCTATAATTTAAGTACATTCTGGACATCGGTCACTAGGTTATTGTTCTTACAGGAGTTTGCCCTGGTCGTGAAACCTTCCGTAAGTCGCCTAACCCTCTGGTAAAATTTTCGGGCGTTTTTCTTGTCGGCTAGTATTTCACGCTCTTCGCACTCTAGTATTTCGGCCTCTCCTTTTTTATTGCGGCAAATATGTCTCGCTTTCTTCTTCAGTTCCTATAACGGTCCCACATGGCTCGTGTTGCGCCCGATCGCAGCGGGGCGCTATATGCGGCGTCTTTTTTCTCTGCGGCGTTTTTTTTTCTGCGGCTTCTTGATATTCCTCATC
>NW_016222519.1:0-1454 GCF_001687245.7 Rhagoletis zephyria
AAAAAAGAAGAAGAGGCTACCGCTTCTTTGCCTTGCATTGCATTGTACTACTGTTTCACTATTGCACAAGTGAAAGAAGTGAAAATGCAGTATGAAAAAATAAAAATAAAAAGCAAGTGTTCCAATTAGGAAGGAAGGAAGGAAGCAGGAGCTCACGGAATTATCACGACTAAACTGACTGACTGGACGCTTGCAGATTAGGAGGAGGAGGAGGAATTGGATCAAATGAAACAAAAGAAGAAGGAAAAAGAAGAGAAGGAAAAAAAGAAGAAAGATGAGCTACGAGGCAAAGTTTTAACGAGTTGGGACGAGAAAAATTGAAGTTAAACTTAGTTTTGCTGTCGCTGCCCAGGACTTGCCCCCAAGATGCACCAGAAAATACATACATATCACAGTCAGTCAGTCAGAGACACAGTCTCAATTTGAGGAAGACGAAACAAAGTAAAAAAGTTTTTCAACATTCAAACTTAAGGCAACCGTCACTCGAACTTTTTAGTTTTTCACGTCTCTAATAGTTTCCATATGAAAACAACTTTTTGCTTTTTTTACAACCGATTTTACCTGGAGTACCTAAAATTCTGGTTTTGGTCTTAAAATAATCTTAAAGACCTTATCTTGAATCGTATGGAGGGGTTTTGGAAAATATTGTTTTGGGATTTTTTAATGACAGATCAAAGTTGTGACACGTGTTTTTTGCAACTTTAACTTAATGAAAAATATAGTAAAAAACAATATTTTTCAAAACCCCTCCATACGATCCAAGATAAGGTCTTTAAGATTATTTTAAAACCAAAACCAGAATTTTAGGTACTCCAGATAAAATCGGTTGTAAAAAACGCAAAAAGTTGTTTTCATATGGAAACTATTAGAGACATGAAAAACTAAAAAGTTTGAGTGACGGTTGCCTTAATTAGAAAATGGAGAAAGACTAGAGGAGAAACGGAAAACAAGATCGAGTGCACTAAAACTAACTTACAGTACAGTTCTTTTCTCTGGTGCAGCTCTTTTCTGGCTGTAACCAAATCTACAACGGACTATTAGAATAGCTTTTGTACAGTAAATTGTACGGCACTGTACAATCTTATTTTACTATGAAGCAGTAGACTCAAACATCTGCTTCTAAGAATGATGACTACCACAGTAGTGCCTTTAATTTGGGCGAAAATTTCTGCACACACACACACATAGGAACTTTAATTGCCTGGTGCTGGCCAGTTCAAACAGTGGTCGTACAAAGCAAAGCAAATTCGCAAAACCGCTTTCGGATGTGTAATGATTTTTTCCCTTTCCATATAAGGAGAGTGAGTAGAGAACTAACTTGATTTTCCTCTGCCCAACACTTCCGAAGCAGCTAAGTAAATAGTTTCCGAAGAAGAAACATGGCGACACAGTTTACTGGCGTCAGTTAACCGGTGACTACTGCAGCTACTTATTCTGCTTATTCTGTCAAGGCG
>NW_016222520.1:0-1454 GCF_001687245.7 Rhagoletis zephyria
AGAATGTAAAAGATCTGAAAGGTCCAAAACTTGGTGATGGGCGAGTTCCACATCAGGTAGATCATCTTCAGCAGAGGCGGCTGCTTCACCAGAAAGATGTTCCGCTGACGAAAGGTCGCGTCCGGCGTCTTGTTCTGCTGACTACCATGAAGGTGTCCATCACCACTGCCACCACCACCACCAGCAGCTGCCGCCGCCTTCTTCATCTTATTCATCTCCAGCAGCTTAATTCTCTCCGGCACCTGCTTGTCAGCCTCATTGTCCGACACGTCCGAATCGACACCGCCCCCTCCTCCATTGGACATCTGCTGCAGCTCCTCCTCCAGTGACTTGCGGGAGTTCTTCCGCCCTCCACCACTGCCTCCAATACCACCACCGCCAANCCTCCAGTGACTTGCGGGAGTTCTTCCGCCCTCCACCACTGCCTCCAATACCACCACCGCCAACACCGCTGTCGACAAATCGAATCCAAATGTACATCGGAAAGATGAGAAAGGCGGAGAGGATGACCTTCGCCTGGGGCGACAGCGTAAACAGTCCCCAGGTGAGCTCCCTCACCCTGATCGCCCCGTTGAAGGTCTTCGTGAGCCACTTCTGACAGCAGGGGTGGGCGATGAAGGTCCGGTCGCGGGCATTCGCCGCAATGTCCACCGCCGTCTTCTGGTCCCAGTCAGAGTTGCCGGCGCTCAGCAGCTCAAAAGCCCGCTTCTCATCGGTTCGGTAGCAGCTGTCGAGGACGCCCACCGCCGCCTGGCTAAACACCCGCGACCGCTCCTTCAGCTCGTCCTTCGCCGACTGCTCCTGCACGAACCACATCAGCCGGTCGAGGGCCATCGAGAGGATCAGCCCCAGGTGGACCGGCTGGTCAGAGTGCTTCCAGAGGATGGCCGCCAGTTTGAACTTCTGATTGAAGACGGCCCAGAGGGCAAGGGTGGCCAGCGCCTTCCGCTCGGTGCTCTCCACGTCCACCTGGTAGAGGCCCATGATGTTCAGGTAGAGGTGCTCCACGTTGACAAAGTGCCGCAGGCTGGTGCACACGTAAATCAGCTGGTTGAACTCCGTGGAGAGGAAAGCGTCGGCGTCGGGGCACTCGCTCACATTCATCGACAGCCGCTCCAGGAGCTCCTCAAAGTTGAGCGACCACACGGCCACTCCGAGAATGTTCTCCATGCAAACGGTGCGAAAAAAGTCAGACTCGGAGAGAGTGAAGCGGAGAAGGCGTTTAAGGCGAAACGGCGTCAGGTACTTGTGAATGCGAAAGCCGTGCGAGAGGAAAAGGTCGATAAAGTCCTCGCGACCCTCCCGGGCCAGCGCAATCTCAAAGATAGTCTTCTCCGTCTGCAGGTTGTAGGAGGGATTGCGGCGGAGGACCTCATCGAGGGCGACATGAGAGCAATTCCAGTCTAGCGTCAGGTAGAGGTCCTTGCGGATGATGTTCGCCTCCAGCTGCTGCT
>NW_016222521.1:0-1454 GCF_001687245.7 Rhagoletis zephyria
CTAAGTATGCATACTTTACGTCTCGCCCTAAATAAGCTATATGTATGTACATAGATGAAAACTATTATACAGTTCCTCTAAAAAAAAATGTGAAATGTTTCAAAAAAACATTCACCAAAATTAAAAATGTGATTTGTTGAATTTTTGGAAAAAGTACCAAGCTTTGCCCGAAGTGCATATACCATTTAAAGTTTTCAAGATTTGAATAGCTAAAAAAAAATATTTTGGAAAAAAAAAAAATTGGATTTCGATATCTATTGAGTCTTACTCCAAAATTTAGGTGGAAATCGTATTCCAAAATACATTGGAATGAATGGTACATATCTTGAGAGTAAATGCACTGTGTATACATAAATAGAAAGCTGATTGAAATTAACAATATAAAAATTTTGTATTACATAGAACCGTGGCAACCCTGATGAAAAATATGTTCTGACCAATGTTCTCAACAATACCTTTCATTTGATATCCATNTATATTTTACCTTTTTTTTCTAAACAAAAAATTAAATAAATATGCTATTCAAAATAGGGATCCTTAAAACACCTTCCTCTTGGTATCTATATTATGATGTTTTAATTAATTTGCAACAAATTTCGAATGGGTGGCAACTTTATGCGAGTCTTCTCGGAGATAGTGCCTATTCAGATAACCTTAAATCCAAAATATTATCTGTGTACAAAATTTCATCAAAATCGTTAGAGCCATCTCCGAGAACCCTATGGATATATATATATACAAGAATTGCTCGTTTAATGTAATAAGATCATGTCTCAACTGGCTTAAAGTAATAAGAGAATAAATTCCTGAAAATCGACGCAATCTTTTAACCACTTGAAACTTGCACTTTGTTATACATACTAAATTTAATAGGCTATAAAGCTGCATACTTAAAAATATTTTGCCGAAAATATTTTTAAGGCGGGTAGCCACCTGCTAAAAAAATAAATGAAATATTACAATGCAGGTTGATAACCGTACTTATTAATAGTCAGAATAAAGTCGACTCTAAAGTTATGGAATATCTGGTAAAGGTAAATCAGCGTTCTTCAAAAGAAATCAGGGGCATTATGGGCAAAAATGCCACAAAAAGAAGAAATTTGCAAAAAAACCTGCATTAAAAATATATTTTTTCACTTTGACGCTTAATAATTCTTCATCCATTTATTTAACAAAAAAAAACTTGGTACCAAAAATTATAGCGAATTTCATCACAAGTAGAATGATGTGTTGTTAAGTTTTTTATGCCCCTTTTTTAGATCTTGTACATAAGTAAATTTGTGCATAGTTAACAGCTGTACTTAACTGAAAGGCCGATACTGTTAAAGGTAATATTTTTTTTTTATGCACATAGAACTACATGGATTCATGAATTGATTAAATTTGCTTCACAATCCACTTACGAATAAGTTCCTCATGCCAATTGTAGGGTGCTCCGACATGGGAAAGATGTA
>NW_016222522.1:0-1454 GCF_001687245.7 Rhagoletis zephyria
ATGGAATTTTGTGTGCAATTGTTTCGGAATGGCTTTTCGAATGGAAAAAATAGAAAATTCTTAGTGGAAAACTCGGAAAATTCCGGAATAACGCAAACCATGATTTGATGATTTTGGACGATGAAAAGGTGGAGAATTCGTTGTGATGCTTGAAAAATTTCAGATTGTGAAATTCATTGTGAGCATGAATTAATTTGGAACAATTTTCTCCTATGTTTATTAACCGATTCGAATGGTTGTTGCTTTGTTGGAAAGGTGTTTAGAGGGAGGAGTGGAAAAAGTTTTAATTCTTCCGATAGGTGGTGCAGGGGTATGGTCCGATTTGCTTCAAACGCGGAATATATATTCGGCGCATAACTATAAATAAACCTGTCAAGTCGAGTTATGGCAAATTCAGTTCCTTCTTTTTATAAGAGGTCATCTCGCGAACGGCTGTACACATTTTTTTGAAATTTTGGGTACTTACTGCAGGCTTTCGATATATTAAGGGAGCGTATATCTCTGGATGTATTTGTGGTAGAGTCTTGGAACTTTGTGTTGAGATTTTGAAATCAACCCCATACTCATGGAGAATAGTGGGTGCTTTTGGAAAAGGGGGCGTCGCGTCTTCCAAATATGTTAAAACTTTTACCTATCTGTAAATACATATATGCAGAATAAGCCTCCGTACAGTGTTTTTTTTTAATACTTGCAATCTTTTTCATAATAACATTTTTCGTTAATTTTTTTTAGAAATATTGTTCATTAAAATTTAGGAAAATTCGACAAAATTTAACCAAAATTTTAAACTTTTAACCAAATTTTGAGTATGCAGTTTTGTATTTCACTTCAATTAAGTTTGAAGCTACTGTTGATTTTTGAGATTTTTTTTTGCTGATGATGTTGCGCATTTTCTCCGCATAACGAAGCGCGATAAGTTTTTTTGTATGTCCTGGAAAGTGTGTACTAACAGGCAGACCCAGAGATTCCTCATCAGTGTAAATTTCGGAGCCACCAGGTCTTTGCAAACATTCTGGGGCTCTCTGAGCAGCTCCTGAGAGTATCTTTCTAGGACTGACTACTTCTGAAATAGACTCCAATCCCCTGCAGAAGGCTTTCTCTGTTTTTCACTTCGACCTTATAAGGAGGAATATATTTCGCTAATACAAGCCCTGCACGGCTAGGCGCTATGAAATATATGTATTTTCCCGTAGGCCGGAAATACGTAAAAAAACATCCATTCAAAAATGTTGGCTTTGCAGCTACCGATGATTGAGCCGAAATTTGTGAAAGCAATTCAAAAGTCCATCTGTAGGCAATTGGGATTTAAAATATGCTACAAATAGGTCAAATTAGTTAAAGATATAAATATAGATAAGCTACCTCGCTGTCGAAATTAATCAATTTTAAGTTTTTCTAAAATTTTACTTTTTTGTATTGGATTTTTTTTTTGTAAGTAAAAGCCAAACTCAAAG
>NW_016222524.1:0-300 GCF_001687245.7 Rhagoletis zephyria
CAGCAACGAGACTGACTGCTGGCTGAGTGCATCAGCGGTACGTCTGCCTCCTTCTTGGCCGTCTACTTCTGCAGAAGTTCGATTCGATTAATTATCTCGGCGTGCCCTGCTCCTGCTGAATGCATCTCAGTTTCTGGGGAAAAGTGGGGACAGCATCAGCAGCAGCAGCAGGAACATCTTTGCAATGCTACCCTGCTTCAATGTCAACATGGCTGCTGCTGCTGCTCGAGCCAATCTGTCTTTTACTTCTTCTTCTTCTTCTTCTTCTTCTTCTTCTTCTTCTTCTTCTTCTTCTTCTTC
>NW_016222524.1:325-1454 GCF_001687245.7 Rhagoletis zephyria
GGCGGTAGCCCCCGCCACACTCAGAGCCAATCAACTGTGCCTCTCTCTCACTCACTTTCCAATGTTTGTTCTTTCTCCTGAAACGACTCCTCTCTTTCTCTTTCTCGCTCTGTTTTCACTCACTGACTGACTGACTATGTAATAAATAATTGCGTTTGTCGAATTAAATTAACGACCCCGAACAAAGTTAATATTTTGTTTTGTAGTCTCCTTCTTCTTCTTCTTCTTCTCAACTGATACTCAGAGTTTTCTTTTTTTCTTTTCTCTCTTTCTTTCTTTGGATCTCTCTGTTCGATCGAGTTTTTTGCTTCTGGTGCGAGGGCGACGGACTCTTCTTACTTCGGTCCAAGAAAGAGAAGGAGAAGGAGAATGAGCCAATCAAGAGTGAGCCCTGGCTGGCAATCAATTACTCCGCTCGGAAAGATCAATTAACGGCTGCAACGTTACTTTTTCTTCCTTTCTACTTTCTACTCTTTGCTCCCGTCTCGTCGAACTTCTTCTTTTTTGTTATTCTAAAAGTAGAACGTTGAGAGCACTCTTTGATCACTTACTCACTCACTTACTCTCTTTTAGTCTTTTAGTCTCTTTCGCCCGGTGCCGGCGCCAAACGGTTCCAAACGGCTCGGCTGCAGCGACGGAGCACGAATTTAGTTAGTTAGCTTTTTTGCTTAAGCTCCGCATTCCGTTTGTTGCAATTGCGCGGATGATTAATTAATTTGTCGCCATTAGCAGGCCGTCTGCTTCCAAAAAGAGCCGTACAATGCTCTGGCACTCACTCACTCACTCACTCACTCACTTGCTCACTTTCTCGGTCAGATTGACTTCATTTGCATATGTTTGCACTTCGGCTGCTGCTGCTTCTTTAGCTTCCTAGTTTACCCCTTTTAGCTTGTACTGTTTTGTTTCTTCTTTGTCGTCCTCGTTCTTCTCCTCTCGTTAATGCCGTTTACACACGTNTTCTCGTTAATGCCGTTTACACACGTTTTTACTCTTTTGCTACCCTCTTTGCCTTCTTCTTCCGTCTGCCTGTGTTGTATGTCTCCTTAATTAAACAGGTCTGTACTGCGTTTGCTCTTTCCGCTGCTGTTGTTTGCACTAATCCCCGTTACGGGATGAATAGTACGACGAA
>NW_016222525.1:0-1454 GCF_001687245.7 Rhagoletis zephyria
CATACTTGGCCAGTATATTTCAGGACGAATGGATAAAGATTAAGCTAAGAGGAGCAAATCCAATTTTTGGCAGCAAATCCCAGTTACGAGGTTTTTCGGAATGACGATACGCTGTTTTGTACTTTAAACGACAATATGTACATTTTAATTTTCTGAGCTTAAGGGCCTTATTTATCACGAACGATAGGCAAAACGAACGATTCGTCTGCAGACGACAACTTCTCTGATTGCGATTTTAAACTCTATCGGTCGTCTTCGTCTTGCTTTTCATACATTACGTTGTAATGGTCTCGGTTGCGGCTAAACCGGCTAAAATGATGCCGCCGGACTAATTTTTGAAGCATTCCTCTGCAGACGAATCGTTCGTGTTGCCTATCGTTCGTTATACAGAATAAGTAAGAAATATTTGTTTTTTGGGTGGAATAAATTCTATTTTATTGGAAATACTCCCATTCCTGGAGTCCACAGCTTTCTGATGTAATTCTATGTTATTTTGAAAAAAGCTTTCCTCAAAGGCGGGTTTCATCGTTGACGAATTTGATAATATAGCGCGCTTTCAGAAGGATATGGTGGTGTTCGGTCCTTTGAACATCACTGGAGCATGCGTATCACTTATTTTTAATAACCACTGTATGTATTTATGACTGTATGGTATGTTCATTCCTTGTTATATCAATGCAAATGTATGTATGTATGTATGTTTAGGGATGTTGCGAATGCGGAATTTTAGACATCCGCGGATGCGAATGCGATATGTAAGGTATTTCATTTAGTACTTTAATTTGAAAATTGTAGCATAATATTAAAAGAAAACTAATGTTGTTGCCTTTTCAGTTTCCAGCCTGTTTTAAACAGGTCAAACCTGCACAACTAAGTAACCGCTCACTCGAAACACTGCCGGGTGGAGGCGAAAAATATCTGCGTGCGAAACTTGACAATATTTTAAATTCGTTTCGATTGATGCTCCACCAGTTGAAAGGACTTTCAGTTAAATTTATTTTTTTTTGTATTGCTGTACAATAATAGTTTCTTTTTGAGAATGGCATCGGGGCTGCTAATGTCGGATTTATCCTCCTGACTTTCATCTTCATAACGGAAAGACAGTTCTTTAAACAACGCATACTAGCCGAACTAGATATCTCGGGTTTTTCTAAAGCTTTTGCCTGTTTCAAAATTTGAAGGACTTGTAACGGCATCAGCGTTTTTCGATTTTATGTAGTTTTTGTAATTCATTTTTAATCCTTTCCACAATTGCAACGGTGCGAAAGGTGAAGGTGCAAAATTTTATCAATAGCAATACATCCGAAAATTTCGCATCAGTCATTCCATTTGCTAATGCTTGGTATAGAGAGAAATGCAATGAATGATGGAAGATTTGCATTTCGCATTAACGCCTGAATACCCCTAGTACGTTTTATCAGTGCACTTGCACAAGATTCGCATTCGCAAAACTC
>NW_016222526.1:0-1454 GCF_001687245.7 Rhagoletis zephyria
GTGAATATTTTAAAGTTATCTGAAGAAAATCTGAAGAAATGCTCGTATACTTATTTCTTCAAGCAAATTTACAACAAAGGCAATCTGTTTTTTAAAGCAACAGAAATAATACTTACTAATATTATAAATCCGAAAGTGAGTTTGTTTGTTTGCTACGCTTTCACGCTTTAACTATTCAACCGATCATCATGAAATTTTGTACACTGCTGTTATTTAGCCCAACTTAAAATATAGGATACATTTAATCTCGATTAGGCAATAGGGCGTGGCACTTCCCATACAAATGAATTTTTCATACTGCATTTCTCAGGAAATATTTTTGGTAGAATACTGGAACTTGGTATGGAGATATACAAAAAACCACCTTTTAAAAAAATCTAATTCAACTTAAATTAAGGGAGTTATTTATTTGAAAATTATATTAAAAAATGGATGTCAAGAGGCTTAAAAAAGCTGTAGTTTAATATATTTTGAAAAGGCTTGCCACCTGTTTGAAAAGTGAAATTTAAATTAATTATACGCAAGCCATCTGAAGAATTAAAACATGGTTTTCAAACAAAATATTGTTAAGAAACCTTTAGTTTTAAAGTTTTTAATAATATTGAAGTCTTTCACAAGGGTTGCCACCTTTTTAAAAATTCAACTTAATTAGTTTAAATGAAATATTATAATACTAGCAGACCCGGCGAACTTCGTCCCGCACAAAATATATTTTTTTTATTGAAACTTTTTGGTTCAACATTTTTACCAACAATTCACGTTTACGATTTCCGTTGGCACGCTCATCGGCTAAGATTATGGTTTGTGGGTCATTTTCCGCCTTAAATAATCTAACGAAAGCGTTATGTACGTGATGAAGTTTTTGAAATTCTCTAATTGTGTAACATTTCATAGAACGGTTAATCTCACAACGAAATAAATTTGAAGAACATTTCCTCTTCACTCCCTGGCGGCAACAATGATCCGGTTCTATAGTAAATCTGTCCAAGAAACTTTATCGTATAGTTGGTGGCAATTTCAAAATGGATGCGTATAATTGTTCTATACATAGACATATTCAGACGAAATACCTTAAAAATAAGTCTAACGAAAGCAATTTAAGTGCAAATATTTTTTTTTTACTCGAACATATTACAGTAAAAGGCGCGCGATGGCTTTGGCGGTTTATTTATCGGTGGTTATTTGAGATTTACCCCTGCACAACTCAACCCTGGTGTCTCCGAATGAAGCTTTAAGGCATAACAATACTGGCAAAAATCACATACATTGGGCCAATCGTAACACATAAAAATTCGATATACTCAATGGTGCAACAGGTTTATTTATTCTGACATTCACGGCACCTTTTCTAACTTGGCGATTATTCATATGAATTTTCTTGAGAGCTGGATTTCAAGCTTTTGCCGTAAATTTTCTTGAAGAAATAAATATACGAGCATATTTTTCCTTGAGGG
>NW_016222529.1:0-1454 GCF_001687245.7 Rhagoletis zephyria
AACAACTACATGTACGCAACAACAACAGCAGTCAAAACAATTATTGTTTTAAGTTGCTGCTGCTGTCATCAATAGCTGCGGCGTGGAAACAATGCATTTCGGAAACTATGTGAACACTGTCGACTAAATGCTGTTTGCTTGTTTGTTTTGCTGCCGACTACTCAAAACATTGCGCTGCTAGTTGTTGGTATTCAATTTCATCTGTCGACCGCATTTTGGGTGGCAATCGATAATTCTATTAAATTGTACATTGCTAACGCTTAAATTTTGCTATACGATTTAGTTGTTGTTACTGATACATATGTGTGAAACTGGTTTGTTGCCGGTGCCACTGATTCTGCTGCTCTTGCAATTGGTGTTGGCACTGTTGCTGACAATGCGATGATTTAGTGCGTAGAATTATGTATGGGTTTAATGACGATAAGACCAATAACAACAAACGGCAACGACAATAGTGTGTAATATTAAGAAATGTGTAATTCTTTACCTGAAAACCAATAAATTGGCTTTAAAATTGAGTTCCCTCGGACACTCACGATCCGAGCTCACTTCCCTAGAGTCTCCTTTTAAGCAATGAAAAAGTAATGCAGCAATGCAGCTGAAAATCCGATCTCAACCGCTAGCTAGAAGGCATCACACAGGCTGATCTACATGCTCCACCTTATGGATCGAACTGGTAGCAACGAAAGGCAGAATGGACAATTTATAGCACCAGAGACGCTAACTGATAATGAGGTGGTTGGAAAACGGGATAAAACTTAGGCCGAATCCGATCAGGACTCGCGTCCTTCTTCCAGCGAATCCTCTCTATAGCCTGGCTTTAGATCATCCATGTCTACTATCAAAATAACAGTTAAGAAACTGTACAGACCGGTTTTACAACGTCATAAGCTGACTCGGCAAAATGCGGCAGCCTGGCGCCTGAGTCAAACCCTCAGCCCATTCGCCGACTTGATCTAGCAAGAGAGGTCAGTGTAAAACACCCCCGACGGCACAAAAATGAAAGGCCTCGTCAAAAGCTGCCTAAAAAATAAACAATGCTGATTCGCGAGCGCATGCAGATTCGTTATTAGCTTATTCCAGGAACGCTGGTCAGGTGGATAAATATATGACCGTGTGGCGGTACGCCTACGAACCGTCCTCCTGTTCGTAAATAATATTACCTAATCATACTATTTTTAGATTGGGTTACAGTGGTTGCCAATCCGTACAGTCCGGAAGAGAAGTACACTTAGGGCAGTTAAGCCCATTATGATGCTACCTTAGTGAGCTTTTGTTTTGTTTCCCCATTTTCCCGCGTGATAGAACTACCATGTTTCCTTAGAGAAGCGTCAAAGGACACGGTTGTCCACAGAGGCGAGATCAGCCAAACTTTGAAAGAGATTATTAGAAATAGTAAATCGTATTCTTGCCTGAGGGGTATTATTACTGACCACTGCGCTGATAATAAGGTA
>NW_016222531.1:0-1453 GCF_001687245.7 Rhagoletis zephyria
TGCAAACAAAAGTTACAAACATATGTGCACACATATTCGTGCATACTTATGTACGCACTTACATGGCATGCGTGGGAATACCGTTTTTGAAATGAATAAATGAGATTAGATATATACAACAATGCTGCATACGATTTCATTGTTCGAGCTAAAGAGTTCGTCTGAATCACTTCCTTTGCTTTGTTACTTATGTACGTACATATGTATGTGTAAGGACTTATTAAGAGTTTTCCGAAAACCCTTATTTATTAAATTGTCAATCAGTAATAAATTACTGCAGCTTTTCATTTCTATGAAAAAGACACAATTTTGCGTTTGTGTGTATTTTATGCCTTGCAAAATCTGCTTATTTTCCACAATTAACATAAATAATTTAGTAAGCGAGTGGAAAATTCAAAGTTTTTATAGACAGTGGGTGATTGATCTTTGTATAATAAATTAATGTAATGGGTAACAAAAAAGGATCAGTAAATAAGTGAAATTCTGAGCTGCCAGAAAAGCAAATAACTAAAAAAAAAATAAACGATTAAGTGATTAAAACAATGTAAAAAAAAAATTAAAACAATGTACTTATGTAAATGAAAGACAAAAAAAAACTAAATAAATACATGTATTAGAAAAAATAAAAGAAAATTAAAGAAGGATTAAAAATACATTAAAAAATACAACTATAATAACAAAATTAAATAAGAAGGATTAAACAGAATAAAAATTGAAAAACAAATAAAAAATTAAGAACCAACAATAAATTAACTAAAAGTAAAAATTAATAAATAAAATTAAAAATATAATATAATATATACTGAAAGAACTCTGATGAGGGAATGTAGTGATTGCCGAAATGGCTATCACTTCTACCATTTTTTTCAAGTTATTGTGCTTTTCCACAATAAGTTTTTCATTAAAAACGGCCTCAAGCTCAATAAAAATTGTTGAAGAAATATAAAAAGTAACAAGTAATTTTTAGCAAAAAAACCGACTACTTCTTGAATACAAATATACTCAGATCCACTGATCGGATCTTAACCAATGTATGGACCACCTCTGAGACACTACCTTTCCGATCGAAGAATTATCGAAATCGGTTGACGTGGTCCAAAGTTACGCGGTAACATACATAAAAAAAAAAATTCCAACGAACTGATTACCTCATCCTTTTTTGGGTGTCGGTTAAAAATATTAATATAAAGAAATAAAGAAAGTTATTAGAATTAAAAGATTTAAGAAGATTAAAATAAGTTTTAAAAAATTTTAAAAAGATTAAAATAAACTAAAAAATTTAAATATTATAAACTTTTAAAAAACAAAAAAAAAACTTAAGAGCAATAAATAATGAATTAAGAAAATTTAAGGTAAAAATAAGTAAAAAAATAAATATAATTTAAAAATATTAAAAACTAAAACGAAATAAGATATTAGAAAATAAATTTTTAAATTTCGATTTCATTCTCTT
>NW_016222532.1:0-1453 GCF_001687245.7 Rhagoletis zephyria
TTATTCAAAAAAGTTTGTGTATAAAGATTACAAGTTTTAACGTTAAAAAATAAACAAATATGTTTTGAAAACCAAAAGTCACAAACAACCACGTAAAAAAAACAGAGTCCAAAAAAAACTAACAATAAATCTGCTATTATGTGTGTAATAAATGCTTTTTAAAACTGGCAGCGCAGCGTTTTGAATTTTTTTTAAACGATTAAAAACAATGAGCGCATACCTCGGGCAATGACAAAAAATATAATAAAGTAAAAAGTTTTGATTGAGAAAAAAAAAAAAAAATTTGAAAATCGAATTTACGCATTGAATATTTAAAAATGAAAAATTAAAAAGTGTCATCAGCCTAAATCGACTGAATTAAGGCATTCAAAGTTAGACAAAAAAAAAATACTGAACATTGCCGAAAGTTAACTCAAACTCTTACAAAAACTTTCTGCATTCTTAAAATATACAGATGTGTGTTTCTTTGTGCGTGATTCATTCAAAATAAGTACCGCGTGCTAATCAAGTAAGACGTTTTCGAAAAGCGATCGAGATTGCAACGGTTTTAAGTGTTATTAACTTGAAATACTAAAGTCAGACTTCATTTTGCAACCTGAAATCCTTAGTCAAAACACATCAAAACCTTAAAACAGCAACTGAACTTAAAGGGTTAAAGCGGCTGCCAAAAAAAGTCCATAACTACTGGCAGACAGTTATAATTGGATTCTCATACATATTCCAAAAGTATTCGAAAAAAAAACAAATGCATTAGCCATTCCGAAAAATACTCCGAAAATTTGAACACTCCGAAATTACTCCGAAAATTTTAATGTGAAAAGACTTTTCTCAAAAAAATGTTTAGGACTTAAAAAAAATATTTCGAAAGCGTTTCAAATAAGTGTTGCAAAAATTAAAATAAATGAAATTGTATGTGAAAATATTCTGACTGGAAACAAAATTTTCAATTCGTGGAAATTAGCTAAAGCGTAACAGCGCATAAACCATTTCGAAAAGTTTAGTGAATTCGAGAGCGTGCAAAAGTTCCCTAAAATAATTTTACACGAGCGATTTCCCAGAATCAAAATTAAACCAAATAGGCCCGAGCGTGACTAAAAATAGCTCCTAAAACAAAAAAAAACCTAAGCAAATCGAGAATTTAAAAATTGAATCACAATATCGTCGGACACGCCGCAAAGTGTAACGATAGCCACAATTAACGTCTACAGACACAACCAAAACCTCCAGCCCCGCCACGACTACCAGTCCCCAACGCCAACACCCGCCACAACAAAAACAGCTGGAGCCATATTCTCCGCCAACGTGCCATCAATAAGCACTAAAATTGCGTCAATAAAAAGGAAACCCTCTCCAGTCCCCCTTCCACATAAGCAGCTAATTTTATCGGCGGCAACAGAAGGAACAGCCCAAGAAGCCTCGACAGCAACACCAACAGCAGCGGCAGCAGCAGCGG
>NW_016222533.1:0-1453 GCF_001687245.7 Rhagoletis zephyria
AATCAACAACATTGAACAGATGTTGCCTGATTTGGCTTTTGATGCAGCAAGTTTTGGCAACTGCTACCGGTCGCCGGTTGTCGGCCACCAATCACCAGACACCAGCCAACAGCCAACAGCCAGCAGCAACGACCACCCAATATCAACGGCTGTCAGGCTGACAGCAATTGCTCTTGTTGTCCATGTGTGTGTTTGTTGACTTTTGCGGTATGTCGTAGTTATGATAATGATATTGTAGTTACCCTGCAGGAAATGTACCTAACTATAAGTTAACATGAAGTTGATTTGGAAGGAACTAAAGGTCACTATTATCTGTACATTTTCTTTGAGGAACGCTAACTATGTTTCTAAGGCGATGGCCGCGAAATAGTCACGGGTAGTTAACTTTGCATTAGATGTCAACTTACATAAAATATCAACAAAAAAAAACAATTTTTTTTTAACTTCTTTATTTAGTTACTTTATTTTATTACATTACATATTCTGCTGTAGGTAGTCCCATATTCGAACTCCGTCTGATATGTCTTCAAAATGATAATATAAAATTTTAATCTTCCTCTTAGTTATTTTTCCTCCATTCGAAAAAAGTATTTCTGAAGTGGAGAAAGAAAGTGGTGTACCTATTCAAAGTAAAATTTGTATGAGGTTATATGAATACTTAGAGAAATTTGTTTAAAGGAAACAATTTCCCAATTACTACCGCATTACTTTATAACTAGTTTCAAGTTAGCTTTTTTAGCTAACTACAAGTTAGTTATTTTCTAGAAATCCCGCAAAAACGCTAACTACAAGTTGGTTATTTCTTATGAATTGATAATTTTTTTTCTGCAGGGTACATACATATGTATATGTATGTGCGTACACATATACACATATATGTACACCTACACACACCTGCATATATTTTGTTGATATTGCTAATACGCTCATGCCGAGTTAAATATGTCAGTTGCTACAAGTTTTTGTTTTTATTATGATTATTTGCTGCCACATTACAATATGTAACAATAAATTTTGCCACAAAATGGGTTGACCCTATATACATGACTATCCATGTCTGTATGGCTAAATGTGTGTGCATAACCAAATGATTCTTGCACTAAATTCACCAATTAACCACGCGACGTAATCCATATGCTGAATAACAAGCAGATCAAAATTGCCACTGACGAAAAAAAATACTTACCATCCACTTGAAAAAAATCTACCAAATTTTAATTAAAACTTTAGTTCTGTTATTTGCTTAGTTATCTCAATAAAAATTAAATTTTTTTAAGGTACCTTTTATTTAACTAATTATACGGTTTTTGAGATCATATTAGTGGAATATTCTCAGTTTCCTTCGACTAAAAGCGAAAGTGACGAAACTAAAGGCAACTATGAAAGTTCATTATTTGAAGCGCATGGTGTTTTTTATACCCGAGCGCACTTGTGCACAAGGGTATATTAATTT
>NW_016222534.1:0-1453 GCF_001687245.7 Rhagoletis zephyria
AATTTAAAGGGTATATTTACTTGCCACTTTCAGCAAGTTTTAATAAAAACCCCAGTGTTACAATGGAAGTAGTAAAAGGAATTTATGTTATTAGCTGATTAAAGCGTAGAAAAATAGGTGATCTACTAGAGTTTCTTGTCATATAAGAAAGGATTTACAACATTCGATTCAAGAATCAATATTAAATACATATTTCGAACTTAGTGACTACAATTCCAATTTGCCGTTACCTCCTTAATAAGCCTCAATATGTACCATTTGGACCATTTACAATTTTTATCTTATCACTAAACAACAAAAACGATAAAAACAATGATTTTACACACAAACAAGTATCTTTTAAGTAACTTAGGGGCATCACTATGTATTCATGTCCAGATCTTGTTTGTTTGTGCCGATTTGACTACTGCTGCCAGCTAAATTTGCTGCACGTGGGTTGGTATATATTGGCATGCCCATAAATGTAGGCGGTATCCCTCCAGCCATATTCATACGACTACCAGCGCTTGTCGAAGGCCCTGTTGCTGTCATCATTGTCGGACGTCGCGCATAAACAAAAGAATCTTTGTTGTCTCGTTGATAAAAGAATGAACCACTACCAGCTGGATCTGGTAACAGATTCGTACGATACCAGAAGCGGTAGGTAAAGTACCAAGTAAGTATGGCAACTATACCACTTATTACTTTTTCTACCATGTGATGATAATAAAGCATGGTACCAACTAGCATTACGTCCCATAATAATTGTAACGTAGCCATACCAATAAACAAGGTCCGTATGATTGGTGTTAGTCGATCATAAAGAAAATTAAGATTACGTATTTGCTCTTCAGATAGATTTCTCAATGGATTTGTGCTTGAATGCTCTGAAACGCTACGATCGTGCATTTCATTGCGAAGGAAATCTTTGATGGATTCCCACTTTATGATGGGGCGAGCTTCTTCGATAAGGACTAGACTCGAGTGTATTAAAATAAATGCGTGTCCTGATATGTCGAATCCGTTCCATAAGTATCCAGCCTTAAGGCAAGCAGATTTTGTTCCGAATCCTAAAAATATAGGTAGGTAACTTTTCAATTTCAATTTCAAGTTAGGTAACTTTTAAAGGCGGATTTATCGCTTTAGTTCAGAACTTCTCTCTCTGGGAGCACAACAACAACCACATGGAAAAAAAGTTCAGTACTAGAACTATGAATCCGTCTTAATTACTCTTAGAAATATAAAAAAGATGAATTAAGCAATCTCTTACCTTTTACTGTGCAACGGCCGTATGAAGTTTCAATGATATTGAACATTTTAGTCCAGAAAAACCAAAAGAAAGTTGCAATAGCGATTCGGGGTACATGATGTTGCATCATCTTCTTCATATCACCGCAGCACAAAGTGTACGAAGTCATAGCGAGGAAAGGCACTGTTAGCAATAGCGTCCAACCCCAACCGACTTTCACAAAAT
>NW_016222535.1:0-1453 GCF_001687245.7 Rhagoletis zephyria
TTTTTTTTTTAATACCTTCCACCTCATTTCCTTGCTGCCTCACTCTGCTGTAATTCGATTTTTTTCGCCATTTGCCTTACAGCCTTTCTGAAAGCGGGCAATTACAATGTCATCCTCGTCGATTGGAGTCCCATGACAGCGCTGCCTTGGTACACAAATGCTGTTGAAAATTTGCCGGTGGCAGCGCGTTTCATGGCGCGTTTTTTGCGTTTCCTTGTTGCGAGCGGCTATCAAACGCGGCTCATTCATGTGATTGGCTTCAGTTTGGGCGCCGAAGTGGCGGGTTTCGTGGGCAAGCAGCTGTTGGAATGGGGCGTGGTGCTACCAAGGATAACTGGTGAGTAAAGATGTAAGAGCATGACTCGAGGACTTGAAGACTCATGCAAATAGTGGCGACAAATTTATGGAAATTTAGCAAAAATTTAACGATTTAAGTACATTAATCGTATAGAAGTTGTATAGGTATTAAAAAAACTTGCATATTAATTTTATATTCAAATTTTAAATGCACTTTTGGTACTAAGCCTTTAGCCCAAATTCTCTTTATTTGGCTACCTAAGGTCTGTGTGGCTAAAAATATTACTTGCGAACATTTTTTANCCAAAAACATACCTCTGCATTTTATATTCAAATTTTAAATGCACTTTTGGTACTAAGCCTTTAGCCCAAATTCTTTTTATTTGGCTACCTAAGGTCTGTGTGGCTAAAAATATTACTTGCGAACATTTTTTAAGAATTTTACTGCTTTTGTTTACAAAGTTTACATACCTCTGCATTTTATATTCAAATTTTAAATGCACTTTTGGTACTAAGCCTTTAGCCCAAATTCTTTTTATTTGGCTACCTAAGGTCTGTGTGGCTAAAAATATTACTTGCGAACATTTTTTAAGAATTTTACTGCTTTTGTTTATAAAGTTAACATACCTCTGAATAAACATATTTGAAGTGCGCTTGGCAAGCACAACTTTACAACAACTTGCAAATACGAATATTTACAAATATGTTTACACAGTTCACAGAATAAATTGACACTACAATTAGACGGCATCACAATGAAATGCATTGTAAGTAAACGAAATGTAGGAAACATGAAAAAATACAACTACCAAAAAGTGTGTTTGATATGCCTTTGAATTTTTGGACTTTTTTTTATTGCTTAGTAAATGTTGTTACTCTAATGGATTGTGCAAAGTTGGCATAGACAAAAACTAAACAATAAAACGTGTCGATCACTGGGAACAAACATAACATTTTCAACAATTTTTAGTGGACAAACAAATTTACTTGCGAAGTGGATACTATCCAAAAGTTGCCTGCTAAAATGAAATGAAAACAAGTAAGAAAGTCTAAGTTCGGGCGGAGCCGAACATTAAATACCCGGCGCAAGTATTAAATATATGTTTTCCACCTTTCCGAAAGCTACCGCTACATGATAAGCCGGGGTGTATACATT
>NW_016222536.1:0-1453 GCF_001687245.7 Rhagoletis zephyria
ATTGGCTAGCCCGGCATTAACAACGCCGCAACATTTAAGCATTTTTTTTATTCCCCTTCGAATAATAAAAGGATTAAAATACACCCGAAATCGTTGTTTGCCACTCGTGGCGCGCCTGCAACGTTCTTAGTAAATACTAATATCAATTGTACATTCATGGTACATATGTACATATGTATGTATGTATGTATGTAAATATGCGCGGTATGTTAATGTGGGCGTGAATGTGTTTGACGCAGTTTGTAAGCAAACGCTTTACTAGCCGTGTGGTAAGTTGGTGATGGTGTGCTGGTGTGCTGGTGCTATGCCCCTCGGGATGAGCAGCATCTGTGGCAGATTCGGCAGCTGTTCCCCTATGACCAATGAATGTATAATCAGTACAGTTAAATTCGTACATTGCCACTACGCCCGAATAGTCAACAACACCTTCTGGCATATATTTAGGAGTGTATGAGCTTGTGAGTGTGTGCGCGTTTGCGAAGGCCATTGGAGAGTTGGCATGCGAAAATTATGTGAAATTGTCAAGTATGATTATTTCCGTTTAAATTCCGTTTAATTTAGCAACGTTTATCAGAGCGGCACAGTGCACATTCGATGCGTGAATGCGCTAACACACCAATAAACACATGCGATAGGATAATTATGCAGCTATGCCTGTATGCGCTACCTATGCGTAGCGTGGTATGTAAACAGTAATGCTTTATTGATATAAATTTGTATATTAACCTGCCACTCTTCCTGGCTGACTCATTAAAATCACAGTCGTCTTTTTGCTGCTAATTATGGCTTTCCTGTTCTTAAAACGTTTTTGGACAAAAATTGATATGACCTGATTGAATTAATTTCTGCTCGACTATCGTCGTTCCTTTACACCCTCCGTTTTTTTCGATAGTTTTCCAAAAATCTTTTTCGCAGTAATGTAATATGTTGCGGCTCATGGCTTCTGGCTATTGCGTTGTGGGCAGTGTTCCTTCCCTCGTGAATGCACCTGTCGAGAATCCCCTTACTCCTGATAAAACGCTCGTTTTGGTATTTTTCAAAAGAAATCCTAGAGGCAAGACTCAACTCAGAAGTAGTCAGTCTCAGAAAGGCACTCTCAAGTACAGTTCGAATAGCAACAGGATGCTTGAAAACTCCTTAAGACACCTGGTATAAGCCCCGTTNTCGAAAGTAAAGAATTTCTATTATCGGTTTTTGACGTATGTATCTATGTGTCGCGGACGCTTTACACTCGAACACTACAGTACTAACCTAAAGCCATTCCTAAATTGGCACGTCAAGCGTGCACATTCAGTTTGGAGGAAGTATTCCACAATAAAACATCGCTAGCGACGCGCAAATGGAATTTTCATTTTTCACAGGGCGTTACGGCTAAATGTTGAGTGATGAAGACAAAAGTGAGAAAGAGAGAGAGGACAAAAGTGAGAAAGACGAAATGACAAAAAAACGCTAG
>NW_016222537.1:0-1453 GCF_001687245.7 Rhagoletis zephyria
TTGGCATTTTAGTCATACCTATCATTGTTTCAAGACCACTGTGTGTTATTGAAATATCGGAGTTTTCGTATATCCGAAAGTTACCGTTATATGGGAAGCCGTTGAAGTTTTAGTCCGATTTGAATAATTTTCAACGAATTGATTTTTCGTACCAAGGGTATTAAATGCACCGAGTTTGGTAGAAATTGATAAATCGGTTACCGCGGTAACCAAAAATATATAATAATTGAATTTTCTGCTCAGTGGTCATTGAAATAATCGATTTTGAGTCAATTAGCTTCAGTAGTTACTGATATATCGCAGTTTTCGTGTTTCGGTTAATTACCGTTATATGGTGGGTGTGGTTATTGCCCGATTTCAAAGATTTCCAACAGATTTCTTAGCTGGATCCTAAGTACAGCTCGTAGCGAGTTTGGTAAGGATTGGTGAAGCGGCTGCTAATATACAGTATTTCATCGTAAGTGGGCGGCGTCACGCCCCTTTTCCAAAAATTTCATAATAATATTTTGCACTAAAATTCTACTTTACGTACTGATTTTCAAGAATTTGGATCCAATATTTACTGAAATATCATAGTTTTTGGTCGCGTGGTTTGAGGCGTGGTTACATTCCGATTTCGCTCATTTTCAATAGCAACCTACCTTGAAGGGCAACCTATGTACATACATATGTATATACTAAATTTCGTTGAGATAACTAAATTTTTGCTCGAGTTATCATGTACACGGATAGACGGACGGACGGACGGACGGACAGTCATGGCTTAATCGACTTATCCTTTCATTTTGATCATTTATGTATACATTTGTCTATATCTATCTCGATTCCTTTAGGTTGTTACTCGGGTATTAAAAATGTTAATACAAATACATATATTTTTTATTGCACTTAAAAGTTAATTAACTAAATAGAAATCTAACTTAAAGCCAATATCTGCAGTCCTAAAAATAATTAATTTGCTTGGACTTATGCATAAATAAAAATTGTATCACCTCTTAAAATCGACAACGTCACGTGGCCGTCCATATCTAAACCTTGACTATCAGTATTTAACAATAATTATCTAATCTCCTTGTATTATTGTTTATTAGGCATCAGCGTCATTGGATGAGTGTACAAATTTTGTTTATATATATGTATATCATTAAAACATGGCTTTATTGCAAATATACATACATACATATGTATGTACATATACTAATTAGGTAAATTTTCACTTTCATTTTTTCCACTGAAAACGTGTTTGTCTCACTGATGTTGCTAATTAAATATCCGCGCTTCCTACCTGGAATAATAACGTACAGGTATTTATGTAAGCCTTACATCTAAATTACCTGTACCGCTGACGAGAATACGTTTAGCAATGCATATGTATGTATGCACATACATACGTATTTGAGTTAAATATACACTTGTTGTTCATTGGCCCCAGCATTTAATCTGACCTAAAAAA
>NW_016222538.1:0-1453 GCF_001687245.7 Rhagoletis zephyria
AGTTTTCGCACGTAAGCTCCCTTTTCGTAGACCAGGTCACATATGTTGTTTAACAGCCGCCTCTGCCCGATTGTTGTTGATAAAAAAGTGCAGCAGCTCTGCATTTCCGAACGTACATCCCTCTGGAAAGGCGAGTTTTTTTTTCGAAAAGGAGCAAATTTGTGCAAACAATGTTAGTTACATATTATTTTCGACGCTTTAGCTGGTAACTCTGCCTGCTAAAAAAACCTGTGCACCTCTGTGCACCTTAGAAGTTCTATTCTACGAAACACAGCTATAATTGTTAAGATTAATGTAAAGAATACACTTCAATGACACAATACACAATACACAAAACACACAATATTACTAAACTATAATTTTACATACCTGAACTACGACTCTCCATCATTTAAGGTTATATTCTTGGTTTTATTTGGATAACGTGAGCAATCAAATTTTTGCAATAATTGCGTTCTAGATGCTTCACGATTTGCAGGTTTTTACAGGAAGTCACTCCAGGTGGCCACCTTCAATAAGGTTTATTAATGGAGAAAGCTGCTGTTCCTGCAAATCGTGAATGTTGCGAATATCGTGAAGCATCTGGAATGTAACTCATGTCTTTCACCAAATTGTACACAAAGCTACCACGTGCATAATCAGCTGACTTTGAAAACATACCGTTCAATCAGTGTAACCGTAAAAAATGTACCGATTAATTTGTTATATAATTAGAGTATGGAAAAAAATAAAGTTTATTTTAAAATACAGGTTACATTTTTTTTTAAATCATGCAAAAAAAACGCCAAGAAATCCATAGTGCACTGTAGGATTTCTTTTAGCTAAAATTTTGGCAATAAGATAAGCGGCGGCGATACTAAAAATTCCACTCAGTGGATGGATAAACATTTATTGTGATAGTCAGGCAACCGTTAAGGCTGCAATTTTACATACTGCCTACTACTGAGGAAGGCTAGGTAACGAAAGAGCTGACAAGCTGGCCAAAGAAGACCTTCTCCTAAGCCCCTCAGTAGCGACGAACATACCTCCAGCCCTATTCCTAAGCCGAAAACTATGCTGCAAAAACTTAATAGGGGTATTCTCTAAGTACTGCAAAACCATTGTACGGTGTACGATTTTCAAGTTTTCCCATAAGAAAACCGATTCTACCTTGCAATCCGTGCAAGGGTTTTGCAAGGCTTAGAGAATACCCCTAATGCTTATACACGGTGTCAAAGTTTTAGTGATGAGTGCTGGCATTCCCAGAGCCGTTATTTCTATACTCACACCATCAGCTCATCTATCGCCTGGAAGACAATGCGTGAATCGGTAAGCACAGCTTCGGGTTGCAATTACTACGTATAGCGTACGATAGAACCCTTTCTAGCAACAACTGCCTCACAAGTAGGTATGGTGGGGTACAATATGTGCGTTCCTTATCTCCCAGAAATAGTCAGAAAAAGTCCGAAGTAGT
>NW_016222539.1:0-1453 GCF_001687245.7 Rhagoletis zephyria
TGTATTTGAGTGCAAAAGAAACAAAACAAAAATATGGCGTCAACATTTGGGCTTTGGTGAGCTATCCTGGACAGAACTACCGCTACAAAAGTATTATGGAAAAGTAGAAGGAGGTCTCTTTGACACAGTTTCTATGCACAAATGCGGGTAAACACAGGTCTAGTACAAAAAATCTACCACTGTAAAATAATCTACTTAAAAAGCTAACTGAACTGAGTTTTGCCGGGTAAAACAATGAGTATTTGTGGAAGGAAAAAGAACTGTAACAAAAAACCAAATTATAATAAACGAGTAGCAAACAGGCAAACCATTAATTTTATTGTGCTGCTGCCAAGTAGTAAAATTGGCAGGAGTATTGTCTTTTTTAATACTTTTAGCTCAAAGTTTTTCTA
The DNA here is from genome assembly GCF_001687245.7 of Rhagoletis zephyria. Lineage (NCBI taxonomy): Eukaryota > Metazoa > Arthropoda > Insecta > Diptera > Tephritidae > Rhagoletis > Rhagoletis zephyria. Next base: position 393 of record NW_016222539.1, read on the forward strand.
TAACAAAAATATCCTTTTGCAAAAATTGTCAATCAAAGGTTTTTGTCACCTTGTCAAACTAATTCACACAGCACCAGACCATTTCCAGAACTTCCACATTCTCACCTCAAATCAACCTACTTTACCTGCACAACACAAACTAAAAAATTTCAAGTGACAAAAAGTGTCAGCCTTTTGAGAGCAAATTGGGAATCAGCAAGAATCAGGAAGGCACCAGTTTAAAATTCAATTGACCGACAGACAAAGTGAAAGCATTAAAAAGCAGCAACGGCAACAGCACCCGCTCAGCTGTCGCAACAGAACTTTGTAAAAGCCATCAATGGGAGTTTTAGACAATCCGTAACAGAACGGTGAAAGAGAGAAAGAGCAAGAGAAAAGTGCAGAAAAGTGCACAGTCAATTAACGTTAATAATTAATAGCATTTACAATAGCATTCGGGACACGCAGCAGACACACACACACACACACAGACAGTTGCAGAATGTACGGTGGCTGCTCTAACCCGCAAAGTGAATGGTAGTACTCTGAAAATTTCTCTCGGCTTTTCCTGCAGCTTTGTCACCGATAATACAAAGTACTTGGCTGTTCCTCCTGCTGCTGCTGAATTAGAATGGGAGGAGTAGCTAGGAAGAGTGCTACTGTTTTGTTTTTTTGCTTTGTTTTTGTTGCAGCTGTTGGTGGTGGAGGTGGTAATCTAAAGTGGAAGTGAACAAAAGCCCGAATTGACAGTACATACTGGGAGTGCAATTTGGTGAGCAGCAAATTACCAGAACTGCGGCCACTGCTACCGAAACTAAACAATCGATAACACTAGAGAAAAAGAAGATGAAGATAAATAGAGTGAGTGAGAGCGAGCACCTGTAATTATAATATAAATTGCTATATTAATTGCTCCCCATTTAGGCAGATGATTTATTATGTGCCGCTGACAAGAGAAGGCGCCGTGAATGAAAAAAGAGGTTGCAAAACTTGCTGGCATTATTATTTAGAGCATCGAAAAGAAAAAAATAAAAGAATCTAAGATTATAAAAAAACAATAAAAAAATTTTATACAAATTTTT
>NW_016222540.1:0-1453 GCF_001687245.7 Rhagoletis zephyria
ATTGCTTTAAATTGTGAAAATACTTAGATGATTTGCAAAAACAATGAACAAAACAAAAAAGTGTAAAATACTGTGATTTTAGTGAAAGTATTAATGAATTTCAGTGCATTTAAAGTTTTAGGCGCCTCGTTTGTTTTTGTCAAAATCGGAAAAACCAAAGTAGCGGTTTGCGGAATGCGTCGTCACCTTCTGTTCGCTGCATCGTGACATTTGGCGTTACTTTAGGGTGCCTAGTTGCGAAGTTAGAAGACTTCGTTGGGAGAAAATCTGCGGTGTTCAGTTGGAAGATTCTTCTCATTTCTGTGAAAATCATTTCAAAGCGAATGATTTTATTACTGGCCCATTGCAGGCAAATATTTCTAAGCGCATGCGTTTATACCCAGGTAATGTTCCCATGCCCTGGGAAGTTCCTATGCCTGAAATGCCGGAAGCACACGAAAGTTCAGAAGTGTCATCTGTCATCTGTTTAAGCGCACACGCAAACTGAGTAAAAGGGCCCATACATGATACCAGCAATTTTTAACAACTTAAGCAGGAGAGAGATCTGTCATTGCAAAAATTTTACCAAGAACTTTTTAGAGTTAATCTTCATATAAAGTTACACAAAAAAAAAACATTAAATAATTTTTTTTATAAGTGCCGGATGTTTTTAGAACTAAATATTTAAATAAGAAACTAAAAGCACAAAAATATTGGGCGACTAAAAACCAAAAAAAAATGTTTAAAACAATTTCATAAAACCATTAATTTATTTTATTTACGTGGTTTTATGAGGTATTCGTTTCTGTCCATATGTATGTATATGTGCATATAAGATGCTAATGCAATTAAAATTCTTTGAAGGTAATGTTTAAGTTATTCTTAAAATTATCTATATATGTCGATGCGTTTCAATTGATACTAATTTGTAGCAAACGTAGCACTTGCACCTCCAAGGGTAAATTTGTTTGTTTACAGTTTTTTGACATTATAACTAACTACAAGAGAGTTCGAGCTAGTTGTCACCATGGTTGCCACAATTGGTCACTTTCTACCGAAAGTGGTAACTTTCAAACGGTTTGGTAACTTGGTAACTTTTATTTCATTTTGGTAACTTTTGCAACTAAATATCTATTTGCATTACTAGAAAGAAAGAAATTATGTTTTGCATGTGCGTAATTATAAAATCCCTTCGAGTTTCAGTGGCAGCACTACTGACACTTCTACAAAATTACTTCGATAAAATTAGAGTCATCTCATATTCGAATACTGGAAATATTTCAATTACAGTGGCAGCACCAAGGGCTGCACTTCTAAAACAACTTTCGAATTTTTGCGATAAATTTTGAATCCTACCATCTCACATTTTAATAGTGGCCATCTGGCAATTTTCCGCTAAGGTCAATAAATCGTTTTGATTATGCTGGCACAAAAAAAATGTCGCGTGCTTTTTACTAGACCCACCTACCGACAT
>NW_016222542.1:0-1453 GCF_001687245.7 Rhagoletis zephyria
CCCTGTGGAGAAAATCTCTAGTTCTGAACTGGTGCGCTTCTAGTACATTCAGACCTAGAACTGGTTCGCGATAAATCTCTTTGCGCGCAAAAAAAATGCAAATTTAACATGTCATAGAAAGTGGCAATCGCCCCCCGCTGCACCCCATTTTCAATAGATCCGAACTTCCTAAATTCTATAATTCCGAGCAAGTTATAAAATCGACAGACGAAAGAAAAAAGGATCATGATTTTTTAATCTTTTTGGTTTTTCCGTGTGTGCGATTTTAAATTATTTCCAAAGAAATGTGTTTTCAATTTGAAATAAATTTTTTTTTTTAATGAAAGTAAGAAATGTACGCCTTATGTACCTTTGTCTCTAGCTGAGTTTGCAGAGGTGCTCGCTACTATTGGTTAGATTACATAAGGTCCCAAGATGTTAAAATGTTAACAAAAATTTTCATCTTGTATTACCGAACTACGAAAAAGCTGCTACGAACCAGTTCTAAATTAGACATATAAAATCTAGTTCGTTCTGCATTCCTTTTTCCCTAGTTCCAAACCAGTTCTAAATTCGTCACCTGAGATATAGCCTTCTAATGGAAAAGTTAAATAAAATATGTTTTTTTTTAAGTACCACATTTCGCTGATTTTGGACCGGTGGGGAACTAGTTACTATCGGACTGGTTGGTTTTTGGCGATAAAGATATAGTACGGAACTAAAACTGTGTTTCACTAGTCCGCGGTTTTCCTGCAGGGTATAATTAANGTTATGATTTTTGGGTCTATTATGGCTTTACAAGCATTTAGCGGGGGCAGAGCGAATTATTTTTTTTTTTTGTTTCGTCTTATGCTAAAAATAGTCCGAAATCACTGTGTTTTTTTTATATTTTTATTGATGATAATTTTATTTGCTACTTGTTATTCATTTTTCAATATTCACTGCCATCGTTCACTTTTGTTTTCATTACATCGCTAAATGTTTGTTTATTTTTATTATTTTGCCTGCATTTATATGCAAGCAGCGTACATGTATATATGTATGTATGTATGCATTTGTTGAAATGTGTGTATGTGCGTTTTTGTACGCTTATTTGCCGAAATTCAATTTCCGACTTCCGTTTTTTGTACAGACATACATACATACATACAGTGCAATCCGGTTATAATGGACTCCACGAGACCGCGTCAAATTGTCCATTATAACCGACTGTCCATTTTATCAGAATATAATATTTTTAAATAATAAAGAAATAATGTACAAAATATAAATACAAAATTTTTTATAAAATATTTTCATGCAAAGTAAATGCCCGTTTTCCCGTTCCGACATTTTTCCTAAAGTGAACAACCGACAGATCAAAAACCAGATTGCCTATTTTGACAGATTTCGGTGAACCAATGAACTTTGTTTAAGTATACATATAGAAATTTTCTGTTGCAGAGACCGTTGCCTCTCTTTACTGAATTCGGGG
>NW_016222543.1:0-1453 GCF_001687245.7 Rhagoletis zephyria
GCATAAATGGAAGCATATCCAAAAGGATGTTGAAGAGGGCGAACTCGTGGTAATAAAAGACGATCTATTACCACCACAAGAATGGCGTATAGGAATAATACTTAAAGTACATAAAGACGCAGATAACCATGCTAGAGTCGCCGATATAAAAACCCAAACAGGCATATATACCCGACCAATAGTTAAACTCTGTGTTCTGCCCATTCAATAGTCCAATAATTAACTCACCTAAACCCCCATTTCTTAGATAAACTCTCGCTACCATCCTAACCATCAAACGAATTGAATTGATACACTACCCTTGGCACTTAGTTAATCTCAATTGCGTCCCCATTCTTAACCAAACTGTTCATTTCTTTCAGATCACCGGACGTATACCAGTGCCAAATATGCTGCCGCTTTCACCCCCTACAAGCCTGCCCATGTTTCCGAAAGATGGACACAGCGAAACGGTTGGATGCAGTGAGGGTGCACAAGTACTGTGCAAATTGTTTGGCACGGTCACACACCACCGCCAGATGCCCTTCGCGCAACTGTTGCCGGATTTGCAAAATGTCACACCACGCGCTACTTCACCGAACAAGTGAACCCAGCCACAAGCGGATTTCGAGTGCCGTATGAAAGGTATCTGAGCAAAGAAAAGTCGGTCGACCACATAAGGGTGTAACTCAGCGCGTTTGCATCTGCAGCCAAAATCACGCAGCGAACTACAAACGGCAAAGTCCAACCGCACAACTACAGACAACCAATCAGCGAAAGTCTAGAGTGACTCGTGGCCGGGTCAACAAGAATCGCCGACAGCTTCATCACCTGGTTTCAGCGGCCGTAACATCATTGCAGGACCTCCAAAATGCCTCAGTGGACATTGCACCGGTGCAAGGGGTCGGCATGTTCATGATGAGAGAGCTCATAGAGCTCTAAAATCCCTCAAGAAACTTTTTCGCATACACGTCAACATGAATTTACAAACACACGCACTTTGTAAGAACAAAGCAGCAATACGTCTGCGACCGTCCACCGAAACGGATCTTCTTTTAAACTCAATATACATTTATATATTACCAAGATCGCTTGTATATAATCGTTGAATTCATAATTTTTTGAAATTAAAGTTAATTTGAATTGTACAATTGTACATTATGATCTTTTTATTTCTTTCAACCCCCGTGAGATATTAGCAACCTTGCTATCATGTCGCCAAATACTTATTTAAAACGAATGGCGGATATTTTAACATTTTTTATAAAAATTAAGGAGGTGGTTTTTACAAATCCAAAAGTTGTGTTATGAAGTTAAAAATTTTTATTTTGTTTTAATGCAGCATTAAAGACAAATATATACGGATATGTTTGGGGAATTTCAGGTTTATACAACAAGTAGTTCTAAAGTTATAACTATATTATGTTGACCCCTACAAGCGGGCGCTCGCCTCAAGATGATAGATATTTTTTTT
>NW_016222544.1:0-1453 GCF_001687245.7 Rhagoletis zephyria
CTTGGGATGATGAGCAACTATACACAAGCGATGACGGTTAGTTGATTTATACTGAAGATGATCTTGTATTTGATCATTTTGCTAACCTTTCATTTGTTCCAAAAAAACAGTGCAACCAGCCCACCTGGTTCCTGGGCACCGCCGCCCAGCTTTACCTGTTGACGCCGCTCGTCTTCCTCTCGCTCTACTACTGCCCCAGCTTCGGCCTGGGCGCCATCCTCGCCTCCTTCCTTCTGACGCCTATCTTCGTCCTCTATCCGCTCATCTTTGAGGGCCTTCCTTCGTACTTTGAACTGACCAGGCTGTACTCGCTGGCCGATTTTTACCGCTCTCTCACACANCCTGACGCCCATCTTCGTCCTCTATCCGCTCATCTTTGAGGGCCTTCCTTCGTACTTTGAGCTGACCAAGCTGTACTCGCTGGCCGATTTTTACCGCTCTCTCACACATTACCACCTCAGTCCGGCGCAGTATGTGCCCGCAGTGATGACCGGCCTGTTGACCGGCTATCTAGTCATCAAGCGGCCCAACTTGAAAATGATCTTTGGAGGACGGAAGATGGCCATCCTTCTTTGGTTGGCACTTTCCTCTGGGCTGGTGGGAATTTTCGCCTGGCACTGCACCTTCTGGAAGGTCAATGTGGTGGCTGATTCAGCTTCCGTGGCCGCCTGGATGGTCTTATCCAAGGTGATCCTCCTCGCTTGGGTCTCTTTCACAGTTTACGTCTGCTGTACGGGTCGGTGTGGTAAGTGTGATGGTAAAAAGTAATTTTGTAAAAGTTTTAACATTTGTCTGTCTGTCTCAGAAACCCTCAACTCCCTCTTCACTATCCACTGGTTGCAGCCAATAGCCAAACTGTCCACCAGCATCTACCTCCTCCGGACGATGATCATGTTCTGGCGCTTTGGCAGTCCGCAGCACACCTACGAGCTGACGCTGTGGCACACCGCCGAGCACATGGTCACCGACTATCTGCTGACGATTGGCCTGGCCTACCTCCTGTACCTCCTGCTGGAAGGACCCGTTCTGAGGGTGATCAGGGTGCTCCGAGAACGACAGTCAGTCAAGATTTCCACCTCTGGAGCTGATAATCAGAAAGTGGCAACAGGTGGTCAGATAGAAAGAGGTAGCAGTTTTAAAGACTGCCCGGTCACACTAAAGTTGGGTGATGGAAAGAGAGAACAGCAGCAGCAGTAGAAGAAGAAATGGTGGTGATTTGAAGATTCTTTCATTACTTTTGCCATATTTCTGCCTTGTGATATATCACTTTACATCATCAACATTCTTATTTTTTCATCCTTACTAGTTGTATACGCAGTTTTCCTTCCTCATTTTTTTCCTAAACTTTTTTGTTACTGTTTATTTAACTGAAACGCCTTATTAAATTACTATACGTAGACAAATTGCTCTACATTTGTTTTGTTTGCATTTCATTTTAATTTTTGCAGTTTAA
>NW_016222545.1:0-1453 GCF_001687245.7 Rhagoletis zephyria
TTAACATATTGTCGGCACTCTTTACACGCATGAGCAATTGCGCTGATGCCTTTTGATCGTTATCGAAAATGCGTAAAGCTGGCGTGCTAAAGAGTAAGCGTGCGTGAAACCTTTCAAGCCATTCCGATAAGATAGCACCCGGCAAGTTTGTGCCTTAAGTCTTTTGTTTCGACTGAGCTTGGCGTTGTTTCAGCAACGACTTCTTGGCCTTTATCAGGCGATCATTCATGAAATGCAATGACTTGCGACTCGTTGTGGCATGAAAAAGGGAGAACTCAAGCGTAATAAAAACTGTTGAGCAGCAAGATAAAGGGCAACACCGCAGCACAGCCAGCCGGTAGTGGAACGCATTCAAATTGAAGCGGTGGAAGTTGCATGCGCATAACAACAACGAGAACAATCATAAAGCATTTATTTAATTTTGCGTTATATTTACGGAAATTAAGCGACATTTTTATATGCAATTTGTCAACGCAATTTTTTATTTTTTATTTTTTCTTTTTTTATTTTCGCTGCAGCATTAAACAGTGGTGAACGGCTGGCTGCATGTGCGGTTATAATATTTATTGACTGCTTTGCATAATGAATTCATGTGAAGTGATTGATTTTTGATTTTTGTGCATATAGCGGTAAAATATTCACAAGTTTGCAGGAAACGGGCGATGCAAGGGCAAGATATATACGTACTCATTTTAAGGAGCATAGCAAAAAGAAGCTCAATATCCTTATATTATGGTTTCTTTCTGCGATGTATTTTGGAACGATTTTCCGTCNTTTTGCAGTCTTCAGTGCAATTTTTTCGAAAAAAATTTTGAAGGAAAATCGTTCCATAATGCATCATACTCTTACCCTGTGGGAAACACCAACAACGAAAATTAGGATACTTTCTATAATAATTAATTAAAGTAAATATATGCATGAATGTATATGTTTGGCAGGAGGGAAAATCGCGATCGATATAACAACGATAAAGGCATCTAACCATTCTACCTTAGGCCTGACGAAAATAGGTGTGGGTAGGAAGCTATTTTGCTTTGAATGACGTCTAAACCCTTCAATGAACCTGCGCAGCTTATTGAGTATGAATTATAATCTAACTTATCTATCTAACAAACTTTTGAAATCAGTTTATCAACTATCACCTATTAAACGGTGCGAAAAAATTAAAAAAAAAAATTGAAACACATGAAGCAATCAATATACTCACGAAACTGTGAGCCAAATATAGTAAAACTGAGCTTTTGGTTTTTTCCCCTCTGAATTCGGAATTTTTTTTAAGTTTCGATTATATGGTTATTTCCAAAAATTATTTACAAAATTCTTTGTAATGTAGAAAAGCAGTATGGGCACCAAATGAAGGAGAAAATTCTGTAGAATTAAAGAAATAAAATAAAATTTGTTGAGTAACAAGGACGAATAGGTATTGAAAATGTCCTTTTAATTAGTTTTATTT
>NW_016222546.1:0-1453 GCF_001687245.7 Rhagoletis zephyria
AAGTCCTTTATGCCATATACACTATTTCATTAAAATCCTCCCGACACCGGATTTCTTTGCATTGAAGTTTTACTAGAACTTTAATCAGGAAAAATTATAAAAAAGAATTTTGAGATATTACATGCTTCATATAAAGTCCACACCATGTTGTTTTGAAGGAATTTCTTCTTTGAATTTTATACATACGAAAAAATATTTTCGACGCTTAAAAATTTTCCCTCCGGATTGTGGAGTGCGACACAAAAGGTCGGGAACTACTAATTTGAGATACCTAAAAATGACAAATAATTTTAAGAGAAGCCTTCTAATTAGTAGAAATGCCCTCGGAGATTAGAACTGCCTGCTGAGCAGCACCACTATTAGAATATAACTTTTTTGGATGTTACTCGGACCAGAGATCGCACCTTGGACCTACCTAGTGGTTGTGCCAACCTCTAACAACGCCGGCCATATTAACCAACATTAAAACCGATAACAATATCAGCCTAGAAATCCAACGCGGAGCCACCCTCGCCAACAAGCTCTACTTTGAACTGGGTAGGCAATTGAGAAGCAAAGTCGTCTCTCGACGTATGAAAATCAATATCTATAAGTCACTAATTATGCCCATCCCGGCATATGGAAGCAGAAGCATGGACAATAACAACATCCAATAAAGCAGCCCTTGGAGAATTCAAGAGAAAGATTTTGAAAAAGAATTATAGGTTTTACGACGGCGAATACCGCAGGCAATGGAACGACGAGCTGTGCGAGCTATGCAACGACATCGGCCCGGAAAGTATTCAACTCTGTACCCGCTGGCGGTAGCATAGGAATAGGGAGACCACCTCTGCTATGGAAAGACTAAATCGAGAGCTATGTGCTTCTTCATTTCAGCTGGTCTATAGCCGTGAGTATATCCTATCTTGAAGGCCGTGAGAAGGACTATCTTAACTCGATGAACTATCTTAGCTTTGTACTAACTAAGCGCTGTGAGACATACCATACTATATCTGCTTTATCATACAAACATAATTTTTTGTCCTTCCATTATTGCGAAACAAAAAAAAAGGTGAGGATAGTTTGTCTCACAGAGCCAAGATGGAATAGTTTAACTGCTAGCGCTGAGTTAATACAAATATAGGACTTTTCATGAAGTTAAGGTAGTCTTTCGAAACGCTGCTCAAGATACGATGAATTGANCTATATCTAGCTCAGCCAAATTCACTTGATCGGGTATAGCGCCAAGCTATGGGTAGTAGGAAAACAATATGAGTTCCAACAAATTAGGATTTACCGTACGAACGTAGGAACACTATTTACAGACAACTTAGTCGCCTGGATAAGGTACGTCTAATTGAAATAATTGCTGAATCTTAAAATTGTTTTTGTTTGGTTTCCTGCAACTATGAAAAAGTTTCTCTAAAGTTCATAATGAAATCGTTTTCAACGAAAGATTTAATCAGACAAATTT
>NW_016222548.1:0-1453 GCF_001687245.7 Rhagoletis zephyria
TATGGCAACATTGGGCTTCGTGCATAAAAAGTGAGCTTAAGCTCCGACTGGATTTGTTTGTTTGATACGTTTTTTAGCAATGGGATCTATATCTTCATTTCACTAACAGCCAGGGGCTACCTAATTCCGTTAAAAACGTCGTATTGTAACGGAGCTGCCTACAGAGCCCACCAGTTAAACAAACAGGCAGCAGTAACCGATTAAAAAGGCAGTCCTAAGGTACACAGTATCTTCAAATGATGTGGAAATATAACTTACTAGTTGAACTTCGTGGCACTTGATGATCTCGGTTTCATGAAAACCAGAAGCCGGACGAAATTCATGTTTGTCTCGAAATGATTTTAGCGGTTGAGTGAAAAAAACCCACGCGGTACGACTTTTTTTCACTTACCTAACCTACATAAGTAAAAAGTTCAATTCATATTCCACAAAAGTCGGCCTGCTGACTACAGATGCGCCCCCGGCGGACTGCCTTATCTATTGAAATTGCGTAAAAATCGCAAAACAATGCCTATAACAAATTTCAAAAATTTACAGATTCATTTGAAATAAGTCAAAGCAAATACTTATAAAATTTGGTAAATTATCTTATTCAGGTCAGAAGTGATTTTTGAAGAAATGTCAACGAAAATAAACGCATTCATTGGCAAAGAAACAATAAATGTGGTAAGAAAACCAAAATTTAAACAAAATTTTTTAAACAAAAAGGAGGAAATGGTACGGGCAACAATTGCATAAGCTGCTTAAAGTGTATGAATCGAAAAAGAGGGTGCAAAAGAGACGCTTGATAGCCAGAAATAATAAATAAAAAATGCTGCCAAATCCGGTAAGGCGTTCACAATNTTTATATAATTGACAATGGACAACTGGAGCACTCAATGGCCTGAGATATACGAGTATACAATGAAGTCGGTGTAAAAGAGCGTTAACAAAAAAAAATAAAAATAAAAGAAAGAAGCGTGTAATGTGAGTGGGAGACAATTTGTTTAATATGGTCAGTAGTAAGTAATTTTTAAATTTAAAAATTTTATCAGGTACAGGAAGACTATTTTTTAGCCGTTAAATATAATAGTATATTCCATGGTTGAAATCAGTGCATTTATTAATTTCATTCAATAACCACTTCATTGATTTTTTATGTAAAAAGTCTTATACGATTATGTTTTTGCATCCAGTGCTTTCAAAATATCAGACACAGTTATTGTAAAAATGAATGAAATATTTGCCAGCAATATGATATTAATGTATGTACATTAGGGCGGTCCCCAAAAAATGAAAAGTCGGAATTTTAATGCCCTCACCCCTTAGCATTGTTCTATACCGAAAAAATTATACCCTTATTTTGTTATTTTATAATGAAAAAATATTTAGAAGTAGCTCAAAGCGCTAAAATTTTTTCATGTTTTTTATTTGGGAAAAAAACCATTTTTCGTAGAAATGGTATAGAATTCTT
>NW_016222549.1:0-1453 GCF_001687245.7 Rhagoletis zephyria
TGCAAAGAGTACTTTACCGCTTTGGCACTTTAGGTCCTTCAAATCGTGAAACTCATTTTATGTAGATAATGCTTAGAAATATTGAATACAGCGTGCATGTTAAAAATAATTTGTTGTAGAAAATTTCTTTTAGAAACGGGACTCTGTATTAAAATTTTGCCTGTCATAGTTATTATTTATTAGACATACATTTCTCAATTTTCTGCAGGGCGCCTAGACAGAAACGGATAACAGACGGATGAACAGCAGCACACGTACACACACACTCACACAGCGCGAGAGGAATGCAATTACAATGCAAATATGATAATTTAAAAATTTCAAAACAAAACAAAATAAAAGCAAAACTTTCACAAATGAGCACGAACGTCAGAGACACGTTTTTGCAATCTCTCCCCATGCTGCACTACCCGCTCGGCCACGCACGTACATATACATACATACGTATTTCGAGCTGGTGGCGAATAAGTTGACTCCAAAGAAAGGATGCTACGTCACGTCGTATCCTTGGAAACTGGATGTTTGGGAAATTTTTGCATTCAGCAATAAACTGAAGTATCTGTGATGCAAGCTTTCACAAACTAAAAGTAAATTTTTTGCACATTTTATATGTACACATAGGTACTCGTATGGGCTTACTCGTATGTATATCCATGTTTGTTGCACGGTACGCTTGTGTGTTTGTTTGTTTGTTTGTTTGTGTGTAGCGTACCGTAGCGCAATTTAAATGAACTTATTTCACACGACGAGCCAACATGCAAATAAGAAATAGAAGAAGAAATAAATATTATTATGTGTTTTGTGCAAATGAGGAAACATAAGAGGGACGTGCTTTTAAGATAAGAAACGTAAAACAGTCGAGGGAAATTGGGTTATGAGTTGTTATGAATTTCATTGCAAAGTACTCGTATGTGGGTGTTTGGTTCCTTTATGAGTGTATATTCATTAGGGTAGTGCAAAAAAATGCATGTGGAAAGTAAAGTCGAAATTTTTACCACCTCACCTCTTAGGATTTTTCCATACCGAAAAAATTATACCACTATTTTTTATTTAACTGACTTCCAAAAAGGGAGGAGGTTAACAGTTCCTCGGAATATTTTTTTTTTTATGTATGTTACCGCATAACTTTGGACCACGTCAACCGATTTCGCTAATGCCTCGGAAAGGTAGTGTCTCAGAGGTGGTCNAATATATTTTTTTAAAGTCAGTTTTTTTTGCTAAAAATTACTTGTTTTGAAATCAAAATTTTTCCAATCGAAAAATATTGATTTCCAAGAATTCTATACCATTTCAACGAAAAATTGTTTTTTCCCCATATAAAAATACATGGAAAACTTTCAGCGCTTTGAGCGACCACTAAATATTTTTTGATTTCAAAATATAAAAAATAGGGGTATACTTTGCTTTCGATATAGAACAATCCTAGGGGGTGAGACCATTACAATTCCGACTT